>NW_028261384.1:36249606-36405752 GCF_051295495.1 Thamnophis sirtalis | reverse complement strand
TTACAATGGGAATATGAATGTGAAAATCTCAAATGGGAAGTTTCAATAGAGTGCAATATGAAATGAATCAACTGCAAATTGACACATTAAGTATCAGCAAATTGGGACAAACTGTTATAAACAGTTTAACAAGAACAAAAATTGTTTACATGCAATTAATGATTGAAAACAGGCAGTCTTCAATATACAATCACAATTGAATCCAAAATTTATGTTGCTAAGTGAGACAATTGTTAATTGAATTTTGCCCATTTTATGACCTTTCTTGCAATAGTTCTCCACAGTTGTTAAATAAGCAACAATATTGTTAAGTGAATCTATCTTCCCATTGAGTTTGCTTGGCAGAAGGTCACAAAAGGTGATCACAAGACTCTGGGACACTGCAACCATGATCAATATGAGCCCATTGCCAAGCATCTGAATTTTGATCATGGAGATGCTGCAACAGTCATAAGTGTGAAAAATGGTTATTAGTCACTTTTTCAGTGTCATTGTAACTTTGAACAGTCACTAAATGAACTGTGACTATCTGTACTATCAGAATTATGAATAACCTTTAATATGGCAATTACTGAAGTTTACACACCACTTTTGCAGCAAAAAAAGTTTCATGATTTTTATGATCAAATTCAAATTATAGTTCAAAGAAGTTTGAAGCAAGATGAGCATTTTGGTTGGAGAACCAAATGATAAAATTGGAAACATAAAAAAGTAAAATGTAGTTGGATTGTAGAGTTTAGGAAGCCAAAATGAAGGAAAAGACCAGCTTAACAATATCTGCATGCCAATGATTTCTTCATAATTACATTCTCTTGAAACAAACAAAATTGCACCTGTATAAATGGAAATTACCTGATGGTGAATGTAGGAATGATACTGATGATCTTATTGATTAGATAGATAGATAGATAGATAGATAGATAGATAGATAGATAGATAGATAGATAGATAGATAGATATAGATATAGATATAGATATAGATATAGATTCAACTGTTTGTGATGACAATGACTGGATAGTCATTGGATAGAGGATTGTGATCTGTGGGGAAGGTGTGTAAAAGATATTGCAGATCAGCTATATGAAGTGAGTAAGGTGTCTAAAAAGAGATGCCATTTCTGGTTGATGACTCAATTGTAAGAGGTGTTGGTTTAGGAAAGGATGGGGAGATTTTGAAAAAGGTGAGATGTCTCTGGTGCTACTGCCAGCAGAGAAAAGAGGCGCATTGTTAAAATTGTCAAGAATGCTAATAAAGATTGTGAGGTTGATGTTGTCTATCTTGACACTAAAGATGTGTCCAAAAGATATGTTTTCTGTGCAGAAGTATTTTCAGATTTGGTGCAGGAATTTAGCAGGGTATTCTGTAGTCTTATTTTTCAGAGGTTTTAACTGCATATAGGGAGCAAAAAAAAAAAGTTAAATGTATAGCAGAGTTCAATGTGTGGTTAAAAGAGTGGCATAAAGCTGAAGGTTTTGGCTAAGTTAGTTGGTAAAGCTGATGTAAACCTATATAAAACACTTGCACCCAAGAGACTGAACTACATAGTATTCAATTCAGGTATTTCCTGAAGAATTATTTAAACTGAAAAAAGAGGATAGAAAGTTAATTGAAACAAAATAATTTTGCCGACAGCAATCATTGCTAATAGGATTGTTGGGGTTTCTGACATAGGTTTATGTGCAGTTAATAATTTTGACAATTTTGACAATGTGTGTCGTACCATGTGCATTAATGCTCACAGTTTAGGCAACAAAATTTGGAACTGACAGCTGTTACGGAGAAGGATAACTTGGATCTTGTTGCTATTACAGAGAATGGTTCAGGGATGCCAATGATTGGGATGTAAGCATGCTATACAGAAAAGACAGAGTAGAAAAGGGGTGGTGGTGATGATGATGGAGTTGCCATTTATGGCAAGGATGGCATCAAAGCAATACTAACTCAGAAAACAGAAGACCATATTCTAGACTTAGTTTTGACAAATGGGGATAAGGTACCAGAAGTTGAGTTGGGGGAAAACTTAGGTTAGGGTTCAAAACTTTGATTTGACATTAAAATTAAACTGATATAACACGCAATAAAACTAAAGTTTTAGACTTCAAGCAGACAAATTTTATCAAATTGGGAGAGTATCTAGAATATAAACTTGAAGAGTGGCATAGTAACAGGAATCCGTGCTCAGTGGATGCTGATAAAATCTGCCCTCCTGGAAAAAATTAGTTTCTACTGTATGTGAGTCACATTACTAAAAGCAAAAGAAAGAGAAACCAACTTTAATTCGCAGCAGAAGTAGGTAGCATAGTAAAAGAGAAAAAGAAATCAACATATAGGAAATATAGGTAGTCCTCAACTTATGACTCCAATTGAGCCCAAAATTTATGTTGCTAAATAAGAAATTTGTTAAGTGAGTTTTGCCCTATTTTATGACTTTTCTTGCCACATTTTAAAGAGAATCACTGCAGTTGTTAAATTAGTAGTACAGTTGTTAAGTGAATCTGATTTCGCCATTGACTTTGCTTGACAGAAGGTTGCAAAAGGCGATCACATGATCCCAAAACACTGCAACCATCATAAATATGAGTCAATTGCCAAGCATACAAATGTAAATTATGTGACGATGGAAATGCTACAATGGTCATAAGTGTGAAAAATGATCCGTGCCATTGTAACTTTGAATGTTCACTAAGTGAACTGTTGTAAATTGAGGAAATAGCAGAAATGTATCTGATAGAAAAATATATAAGAACCTGTAGAAGGAAGCGAAACAAGTTATTAGACTGATAAAGCACAGAAAGAAGAGGAGCTGACTAAATCTATTAAAAGGGGAGGTTGGGATAAAGCCTTCTTTAGCTACACTAGTGAGAAAAGATGAGCTAGCATGCTTAAAGCTTATTAATGCAATGTGTCTGAAAAATATTCATTCTAGAGTTCTGAGTATGCTCATTGGACCCTTATATAATCTGTTTAATTGGGCCCTTCTAACAGGTGAAGTTCTTCAGAAATGGCAAATAGCTAATATTGCAACCATCCACAAAAAGGACAAAATAGGCCAGTGCGCTTAACATCCATAGTACTGAAATTAATGGAATCACTCCTGAAAGCAGCATGGCTTTACTGAGGATAGATCATATCAAATTAATCTTACTAACTTTTTAAAACTATGTCACACATTTTTTGGAAAAGGGAATATCAGTCACAAATGGCTCAGTTCTGGGCCTTGTTCTGTTCAATGTGTTTGTGATATAACAGAAGGATTGCTAGCTAAGATTTGTCTGTTTGTTGATGACTCAAAGATGTGTAACAGAGTTGATGTTTCTAGGGTTAGTTGTAACATGGAAAATGATTTGGCATTCCTGGAAAATTTGTGGAAATTGCAGTTCATTGTATCTAAAGATCATTAACTTAGGGAAAAAGAATCCTTTGGCAGGGTACAGTATTTGGAGGATTGAGTGTTAAACAGAACAACATAAGAAAAGTTGTAGTCATAGCAAATAACTGCAAAATGACTAAACTGTGAGTCCAGGCAGCTATGAAGGTAACAAAATTGTGGGATGCAACACTAGAATGATCACCAGCAGAAAAAGATAATTTATTCTCTCTAAATAGGGCTTTAGTCAGATCCAATTCGAATAGTGTGCTCAGTTCTGTAGGCCTGACTTTAAAAAATATTGATGAGACTGATGAAGACTAAAGATGATAAACAAAAATGGCATAAGGTCTGAGGGGCAAAACATATTAGGAGAGATTGGAGGAAATGAATACGTAAATCCTCGAGGACAGAAGGGAAAGGGGGAACATGATTAAAACATTTAAATATTATAAGATTTTCAATATTAAGTAAAAATCAAGAACGCAGGGGCGTAACCTCAGACTGGCTCTAAGGAAGTTCAAAAGTAATGTTAGAAAGTATTACTTCACAAAAAGAATAGAAAAGTGGAACTGATTTCCAGCGGAGATTATGGGCTAGTCATCAGTAACTAAGTTTAAACATGCTTGGGATAAGCACAGGTCCACCGAAAAGAGAATAAAAAATGTTTTAAAATAACTCAAAGGACAGACATGATGGTCCACTAGGTCTTTTTCTGCTGTCAATTTTTTATGTATCTAATTATAACAACAAAGATGTAACTAAGGATTGACTAGAAGACTGCAGGAACAACTCATGTGAAAATTGGAAGAAGAAAGACAACTAGTTTCCATTAAATAATTTTAAGCATATTCAATTTTCAAGGAAAACATTAGAAATTGCTTTGAAGTCCTAAATGCCATTGACAAAAGGCAAATTCCTTGTGTGTCCAATCACACTTGGCCAATAAAGAATTTTATTTTATTCTGTTGGGAACCAGAGTAACTGAAGAATGATATCAAAGAAGTTATGAAAGATGAATGTGGAAAGACTGCCGAAGACCAAGAAACAGAAGAAACTGGATGTCAGAACCAACTCTTTTCAGAGGAAAGGAGAAGCAAAACAAGAAAGAAAAACTCATGAAGTAACTTAATAAAAAAAATCAGTGAGCTGTTTAGAAGAGACAAAAAGCAGTTCTATATTTGTAAAGTCTTTAGAAATAGAAACAGACTTGAAAAAACAGGAAAACTTACAAAAACCTAAAAGATTATAGTAGATCAGCACTATGTCATTTATCAAGTTATAAGACTATAACAACTACACAATCCACAGATGTATAGCAAGCAATAGAAGATGAATCTGTCAAGGAAGCCATGCCAGCAAATCTGGAGATCAACTTGTAGCCACAAGATTTGAAGAGATCAATATGCAAACCAGTGCCAAACAAAAGAGACTTATGTGTGTAAACTATTGAACAATGTCTTTAACTTTGAATGCAAACAGAATAAAGCTTATAATCATCTAACATTGTTTAGAGCCATATACATATATATATATATAAATAATAATAAAAAATAAAATAATAATAAAAAATAATAAAAAAGAGCATGTGTTTATTGATTAGAGAAATACTTTCAATTGTGATACATATTCCAACCAAATATGGGAAAAGAGTAAGGCTATATATGCTCTATTTATTTATTCAATCTATTTGTGAACATAAAAACTGTTTGATGTAGAGGTTAAGGCATCAGGCTGGAAACTTGGAAACTGATTTATATTTCCATTTTAGGCATGAATATGACTTGTGCCAGTTTCTCTCAGCCCCATGAAAACAGGAAATGCAAATTACAGGTAGTCCTTGACCATTTATTATAAGACTTATAACCAAAGTTACAAAGGCTCTGAAAAAAGTGATGACCATTTTTCATATTTATGTGAAAAAAAGCATCACTATGATTACATGATCAAAATTCAGATGCTTGGCAACTAGTTCATATTTATCCTGGTTGCAATACCCTGTAAACATGTGATCACCTTTTGCAACCGACCTTCTGATATTCAAAATCAATGGAGAAGCCAGATTCACTTAACCATGTTTCTAACTTAACAATTGCAGTGATCAACATAATAACTGTGGCAAGGAAGGTTATAAAATGGGACAAAATTCACTTAACCAGTGTCTCACAGCAAAATAAATGTTGGGCTCAATTGTGATTAAAAGTCAGGACCATTCATATTTCCAAAAGTTTCTCCAACAAAACTGCAGGGATTAGTTCAGTCAATTCACAGGAGTCTATATTGACTTGAAGGTTCCATTACACACACTCACACAAAAGTAGAATACATATTGAAGTAAACTGGATTGAAAGAAGATGAATATGATTTTAAAATTGGAGGAAGAAACATAAAAAAGCACTATACTAATGACACTACACTGATCGCTGAAATAATAAAAGTAAAGGAGTATAGTGAAAAAAATGAGATCAAGATTTAGCAATAACAATAACACTTAGACTTATAAACTGCTTCATAGTGCTTTTACAGCCCACTCTAAGCAGTTTAAGAGGCAGCCTATTGCCCCAAACAATTGTGAGACAATAATTGTCATTATTTAAATAAATTAATGACAAGTACAAGTGTTCTTTTTCTAAAACAAAAACAAAAACCCAATTGTCAAGAAATATGATGCAGATCAGCATTTGACAGATAAGCAGTAAAGGCACTGGCAAAGGTATTAGAGCTTTTCCTACAAAGATCAGTAATTATGTAAGTAATTATGTAAGTAATTATGGATATTACTTTATGAAAGTAAGCATTGGAGTTTGAAAATGTGGCCATGAAATAATATTTTGAACATTGGTCTTGGAGAAGACTCTGTAGGATACCATGGATAGGCAAATAATAATAATAACAATAATAATAATAATCAGCCTGAAAAAGTCACCGAAAATCAGATGGTCAAGATCTTGTGGGATTTTCGCATACAAACAGACAAAATACTGGCGCATAATACACCAGACATCACATTGGTTGAGAAAAATAAGGTCACAATCATAGACATCGCAATACCAGGTGATAGCAGGGTCGCTGAGAAGGAACATGAAAAAAATCGCAAAATACCAGGACTTAAAAATTGAAATTCAACGACTATGGCACAAACCAGCGTGGTAATTCCAGTGGTAATTGGCACACTGGGTGCTATTCCAAAAGCACTGGAATTACATTTAAAACAGTTAAAAATTGACAAAATCACCATCAGTCAAATGCAAAAAGCCGCACTGCTTGGATCTGCATGCATATTACGAAAATACGTTACAACGTCCTAGGCTCCTGGGTGGGGCCCGACTAGTAACCAATGCCAAATCCAGCGAAACAACTGGCCGCTGTGATACAATTGTATAATAATAATAATAATGAAGAAATAGATCATTAAATAAATCAATTCATGTCTCACTCAAGATACACATAAACAAGTTTTATGCAAACAGGTCTTATGTGAATATGTCTCTAGAGAAGGCTCTAATGTTGGGAAAAGTAGAAGGATGGGAAAAAAAGAAGATGACCAACAGCAAGGTAGATAAACACAATTAAAGTGGAAGGCTTGGAAGGCTTGAAAGTTCAGTTTGGAAACGATGTAGTTGCCAAGAGTCAATATTAACTTAATGACATACTCAATCAACTTGATAGTTTCAGCAGATTTTCTTTCAGTTCAAAATAAATAAAATGTAGAACCCTTCAAGTTATAGTTTTTAGTTCCAAGCATTTACAAAATTTGAATAGCACATAAGATTGGTTTCCCAGAAAATGAAACTTGTTTATATAAAATATTTTTCGGAAACTCTGACAATGAGAACAATTAATCAATGGAACAGTTTGCCTCCCAGAGATGTGGTTGCTCTATTGCTGCAGTATGTCAAAGAAAATTCAATCATTCAGGCCAGAGTTATCTAAAGATTGAATTATGGCAACCTTTGACCACCTTTATTAGTCCAGTTACCATGATTCAACTTTTAGACTTCATTGCTGGAGGTTTTCAAGAAAAGATTGTACAACTATTTGTCTGAGATGGTATAAGAACTCCTGCCTTAAACTAGGCAGGTCCCTTCTAGCTCTATGGTTTTATGAAATGCATTACAATTTATTCTGGTATGATGTTACACATATCTTGATTAAATTTTCTATGGTTAATCTTAACTACAGCAATCTGTGTTAGTTTATCTCTTCAATAGATTTTATTGAGCTTGATTTGATTCATTCTGATACTATTAGCTTCCACTGCAGCCTCAAGTACTCACAGAGAATGACAACAAGATGATTTTTAAAAGGCTTTCATTTTGGTATATCAATGGTATACCTAAAAATTAAGTAGTGGTATTTGAATCATGTAGTTCAAGATTATTAATTGTACTAAATTCTAAATCATGTGTTACTTAATTTGGAATGAAGATTGTTAGATGTTAAATATTTTTTTTGTATTCCATATATATGTGAGGAAGTCAAACTATATGCCAAACTTAACCTATTTGTCCTTTTTGTAATGACATTCAAATGTCAGAAGAATTGTGATTGCTTTTACAAGCTGTTGGACATAACCAATTTCTTAATTGTTATCAGCTTTTCTGAAAAAAAAATCTTTTTTCTCCCACCAGTTCCTAATAGGTTTTTAGTAAGGAATGCATTTTAAAAACAAAACAAAGCATAATATAGCTACCAATGATATTTAGCACTGAAGCAAAAATAGTAATGATAAAACCTTTTAAATGAATAAATCCTATTTTTAAGTAAAATATTGTTTGTTACTGCCAGTTTATTTATCTTTTGGGACAAATAAAATATGTTATATGGAGAAAAAATAACAGTAGAAATTGTTATAAAATTATTTATATTCAGAAAAAAATAATGGTTAGACATTATATCAAAATATTACATTTATTCTGACTGAGTTTTAAAAATTCTAATATTAACCTTTTGAAAAAGGCAAAAAGCAGTGTTACATGATTAGAAGACAGAATATACTTAATTATCTGTTTCTTTAAGATAGATCTAGTCTGGTCCAACCTCTTTAAGCTGCCAACATTTTCATAAAGCTGCCAAAGAGAGAATTCTTCTAACTATCCAATTCCATGGCCATAATATGAGATAAAACAATGCATCTAGCTATGCTGTCATCTATAATTCATGGGCACTTATGAGTGTAATTCATTGAAATTTCACCTTTGGCCCAACCTCTGCAGCTCCTAGAAGCAAGATTCATAGCACATTTCTTTATAGCTTTACCCAGTCATTTTGTGAGCTTTAAAGTGGTTGTGACAGTGAGTCATAAAAACAAGCGGATTCATTCATTCTTTCTATCTATCTATCTATCTATCTATCTATCTATCTATCTATCTATCTATCTATCTATCTATCTATCTATCTATCATCTATCATCTATCTATTTATCTATTTATCTATCATATATATATATATATATATATATATATATATATATATATATATATATATATATATATATATATATATATATATATATATATATATATATATTCTATCATCTATCTATCATATATATATATATATATATATATATATATATATATATATATATATTCTATCATCTATCTATCATATATATATATATATATGATAGATAGATAAATAGATAGATGATAGATTTATATATATATATATATATATATATATATATATATATATATATATATATATATATATATATATATATATATATATATATATATATATATATATATATATATATATATATAGTCTATCTATCTATCATCTGTCTGTCTGTCTGTCTGTCTGTCTGTCTGTCTGTCTTTTGGGGAGAATGATGGGATGAGTAAGAGAAACAATGGAGTTGGCATCCCACTAAGCTTAAACTCTTCTTCAAATGTCAGCTGTTTTCTAGGTCTCTAAAAAATTGAAGAGCTTTCCCCTTTTGACCTACTAATACATCTCAGTCACAGTTTGCTGAGAAGCTGTGACAACATGCACACTGATAACAAGGCATGCTGTTTGATCCCTGTATTCTTAATGTTTTCTGTATAGGCATATTCTGGACAAGTCTGATCTGCAATATAAAGTAGTGTGAATTAACTAAAGTTATAAGGGCAGAAAAGCCTATTTTTACAGGGCATTCCATAATTAATAATTAATGTTTGTTCTTCATTAATCAAACTTCTAAATTATGGATCAAACTTCTAAATTATGATTTTAAGATTCTGGTACCATTTCTGGTAGCTCAGGGTTGAACTGTGGAGTTTTTGATGCTTCCACAGCTTGGTTGTATGCTTGCAAATGTTTCATTACGGAGCCAGGTAACACCATCAGTTAGACTAAATGGGGTTTGCTCTCTGTTTATATACAGTACTTTACTCTGCAGTTTTGAGGAAGGTATATTTTTTCCCTACATAATTTCTTGATTAGGATATTGTTTCTCTGCTTGATTGTTTGCTTGGAATTAATTGCTCCTTATCTGGGTGTTGTCTGCTGGAGAGAATGTATTCTGGTCTTTTTGTAATTCTTCTTATCCTTTTTATTGTTTTTTAAAATGTGTGCAAATTTGGTTTATTTCTGTGCCCACTGATGAATGTCTAAAAAGCCAAGCTTCCAGAAATTCCCTAGTATTTTTGGATTTAGTTTTGACTAGAATGCTCATAGTTTTCCAGTGGAGATTATCCATGTGCTGTTAAAGAATTTTCCATTATGGTTTCTGACTGCTAGCTGATGTTCATGGATGTATTCTGCTAGTCCTCTGTCTATCTGTCCTGCATACTTGGCTGTCACACTTCTTTTATATTATAGATTACTCTTGTTTTTTCCTTCTTGAATTACATGAGTCTTTTGGTGTACTTAAAAGACTTTAATTGATGTCTGTGCTATGGTGATACTGTGTGATTTTAATAGCCTGATGATTGTTTTTCAGATATTTTTTATATATAGTAATACTATCATTTTAATAACGTGTTGATTGTGCTGTAGTGGATTATAGTGGCATTTTTTTATAAAATTGTATAGATGGGTATATATAGATGGTCTGCTTTTTTGCTGCTGTTCTGGTTTGTTACAGATGGTTTGTACTTTTCTGAATAATGTTCTTGCATAGCTCCTCTTGTGGAAAGTTGGATTGTTAGTTTGCTAATGGAACACATGATTTAGAGTAGGTTGTTTTGGGGTAGATTTGGGCTTCTAATTTGTCACCATTTCCTCTGCTGATAGACAACAGGAAAAACTGTGTTGTTTTCTTCTGAAATTCTTTCGTTTGAAGATGTTAATTGTTTCATTTTCTAGTTGTTCCTTTTTTATTAGGTGATAATAAAGGTGATAGTTATACAAAAGATCCAAACTTTGGGTTGTATTAAGGTGACCAGATTTTCAGATTGGAAAAGAGGGACACCCTTGACCGGGGGGGGGGGGGCCTTGATTAAAAAAAATTTTTTTTGTCAAAAGGTCACCCCAGGACACTGAAACCAGCATAAATACGAATCTGTTGCCAAACAAAATTTTGATCACGTGACCATGAGGATGCTGCAACGGTCGCTAAGTGTGAAAAATGGTCGCAGCGGTCGCTAAGTGTGAAAAATGGTCTCAACGGTCGCTTTTTTCAATGCCATTGTAACTTTGGTCACTAAATGTTTTCCCCCTCCTCGAGACTCCTCACTTCTTCCTTCATTCCTCTTGCTTATCTACCTTCACCTTATCTGTCTTCTGCTCTTTCCTCTCTTCCTTCCTTCCTCCCTCCTTCCATCCTCTTCTTTCCTCACTCACTCCCTTCCTCCTTTTTTCTCTTCCTTCCTCCTTCCATTATTTATACGATATAAAATTCAATGAGGGTGAAACACACCAAATCTGGCAAAGCTGCCTTGCACCAACCTGGCCTGCCCATAGAATAGCAGCCACTTTGAGACACATAAACCTGGTCTGAACATATTGCATCACAAAGATTTGCAAAGATCACATTTGCAAAAAGGAACATTTCTTGTAGTAAATACATTTTATAAACAATTTAAAAGTAAAAATCCGCCCAAAATAATAAAAAAGGTATTCTATAAATAAAAGAAATCCTTAAAAACCATTGTTAAGTATTACACCAGCAATAATTTATACTGTCACCATTTCAAACTATCATCAGAAATACGAATCCGTTGCCAAACATCAACATTTTGATCGCGTAACAATGAGGATGCCACAACGGTCGCTAAGTGTGAAAATGGTCGCTAAGTGTGAAAAATGGTCATCAGTCACTTTTTTCAATGCCATTGTATCTTCCTGATTATTAAAAGTGCAAATTCACTCAGTGTCAATCATGACTCCTGAGTCCATTTCAAAGTATTGTGCATAAAAATTTTAAAAATGGCTTGTTTCAATTTATTTTGGATAGAATCTTTTTTTAAATAGTCTAAGACAATTTAAAAAAAGAATCAACACAGAATACCACTATTTTAAAAAATCATATGCACAATAAATAAAATATTATTTTAAAATACATTGAGCCTATACTCCTTACAGTAAATGACTCATCTGGAAACAAGCCAATAGCATTTTTTGTGCTTTCAAATTTACAGATGTTCCAAAATCAGCTTAAAGTCCAAATATTTAAAGACCACCCCCCTCAAAGCTATCTTACCAGAGCTTTAAATATCTTCTGGGGAGGCCCTGTAATCCCATTCATGACAAAGGTAGGGCTTTCTCAGGAGGAAGGTTTCAGCTGGTGCCCATCCTTTGGAAACCTCCCCCAAGAGCAGGGAGCCCTAACCTGCTGTCCATTCAGGAAGGCTGTACAAATTATTCTGTCTTCTAGAGCCATTGGGATTTAATATGGTTTTATCACTGGATTTTCTTTTTATTGTTTTTGTGGAATTGTTACAATGATTTTATAATAATATAATTTTATTTGGCATTTTTGTTGCTGTAAACTGCTGAAAGCCCCTGATAGAATACAAATTATTTAATAATAAATTTAAAAAGCTGGGTGCAAGATATGAAAACACTGCAAACTATTGTTCAAGATAATTTGAGAAAAGGGAATCATTCACCAAGAGTGCTAATAACTACTGCTAAGTTATATAGCAAATCAGATACTAAGGCCTAATGCCACAGAGGGGAGAGAAATTCATAAGTTTTCAAGATTTCCTGCACTGCTTCAAACATATACACTTAATACCAATGAATCCACAGCTATTATTTGATACAAGCAGATGGGTATGGAGAACGGAAAGAAATTTAAATTAATAAAAAAGATGCCACTGAAATCATCTGTTTTAAATTATAATCCCTCTTCCTGACAGTGGATCAATAAAAAAAGATTATGCTCAATTCAAACTGGAAAAATACATTTAGCTCAAAAAAATAAGATCGTCATGGTGATGAAAGAACATGGCAAGTATCCCTAGGAATTATTTGTCTCTCCAGGCAAATAAGGAAATACCTGTTGCTCTGGTCTTTAATGCAATTCTTGCTTAAGGCAGAGCCCTCCCCCGAAAAAATGCTTCTGCCGGGCTGCGAGAGCCACGTGGAAGTTGTCTGCACAGCTGAAAAAAGGACTGTTTGCTGGGCTGGGAGGAGGAGACAGCCCCCTGCCTTCTCCCCCTTTGGCTTTGCGGAGTTCCCAGCCAGCACGGGCGGCAAGTCTGGATGGAACCACGTGGAAGTTCTATGCGCGACCGGCAGCCGCTTTTTACTCCCGAGTAAAATTTTTACTCGGGAGTAAATTTTACTCCCGAGTAAAAATTTTACTCGGGAGTAAGTAAAATGTACTCCCGAGTAAATTTTTTTACAAAACATGATTAATTTTACTCACCACCAGTAAGCGCAGCTGCAACCCCAACAAGAAAGACAAAATAAAATGGAGACTCCTCTGCGTCCTCAGCTAAGGAGTCCAGCCAATCAGTGAGCTGGTTGGCCAGCTCACTGATTGGCTGGAGTCCAGCCAATCAAATCAGTGAGCGGCAGGCTGGGCCGGCTTAAATTTGTAGGTAGCATAGAACAGAACGATGAGCCAGCCCAGCAGCTGATGGGCGGGAGCTGCCAGCGCCAAAAAAAGCATGCCTTTTAAAAAAGCGGGCGGGACGCGGGAAAATGCATCAAAAAGCGGGGGTTTCCCGCCAAAAGCGTTATGTCTGGTCACCTTAGGTTGTATGTATGAGAACAAATGTCTCTGTCTTTTGTTCTGAAAGCGGTGGTCTTACGTGTGTTCCTCTGATGTGTTGGTATAGTGTCCTTCAAAATGAGACAGAGGTTGAATGAGATCCACTATTAAGACTGAAATGCCCAGAGTTGTGGATTTCCTCAACCTCTGCTTTACTGCTTTCAATTTAATGGAAAAGGTTCATCCTTTCCTCTCTGCTAAGACCCTGTTATAATTCCATTACTTTATAATATGCATTTGTTTATTTATACCTACTTTTATTACTGGGTCTAATTTAACCCAAAAGGTATTCTTAGTGGTACCCTAAGGCATTCTCATCTTGAAATTACAACAGATCATAATAAGAGAAGAAAAAGACCTTTTACTTCCTATATGTTATCCCACTGATTGTCACTCCATGCTGTTATGTAATTTTTTTAAAAAACTAGAATATTTGCAGAGCTATAGTTCCCTTATGGCTTGGGGCAAAATCATAGTTTTATGAATAAAATTCTAAATCTACTCATGTGGAAGTATGCACTATGTAACATGTAATGGAATATTTTTCTACTTTAAAATAATGTTTTTTGTAATATTTTTCAATTAAAGTTTATTGAATTTGAATGATATAATAGTGATATAATAGTTAATAATTAGGTTAAAATAAAATTCTGGAGTAACTTTTCATTTCCACTTGTTCTCCTGCATTTCAAAGACACTCTTTCAGGTTGCAAATTAAGATAATTACTTCTTTGGAAAACATATTTAGGAGATGTGCAATCAACATAGTAAAGTTAGTCAAATAAAAATTACCTATAGAATCACATTTAGCAAATTAATTACAATTTTCTAATGAAAATACTTAAGATTTTTTGTGATTTTTAAATAATATGATTGCTATCTACTGCTATTTGTCCATTTCTAATTACAAGATTTTAATCTTGAATTCATTCAGTTCTTCCATTTCATTGTCCAAAAGATAGACTAACTTTATACATAATGCTTTGCCATAGTTACTGCTGCAAAGCCCTTTTCTCTTACTCTTTTTTCCTTTTCAGATAGCAAAATAAAAAAAATACACATGTATTAAAAGAGCAGGATATGTCTCTCCCCGCCTCCTCTCCATGTGTCCGTGTGTCCGTGTGTCCGTGTGTGTGTGTGTGTGTGTGTGTGTGTGTGTAGATGTACAATTATAACATATAGTCAGCTTCCATTCCAATTAGAATTTGGGATTTTTTAAAAAACTTAAAACAATTTAAATTTAAATCTTAAATTGTTCAAATAAACTACAATTACAGAATTGGTAATGTACAAAACTATATATATATTTCCTTGTTTAAAAACAAAAGTAAAATATTCTAATTACTAATCATTTGTATTTTAGCAGAGACAAGGAGTAAATATGCACCTCTGAAACTCATTGATTTGAATAAAGTATTATGTCCATTTGCAGCTATTATGCTTCCTCAAATTTTCTTCTTTCCTTTTCAATACTACTGGTGCTGTCCTAGAAATCAGGAGACTAGATCTCCTTTAGAAATGAAAGCTAGCTAGGTGACTGGGCTAGTCAGTCTCTCTCAACATGACCATCATCAGCATTTTAACCATTGTCTATCCACTGCAGGATGAAGGCCTCTTCCTCATCTTTCCAACCAATATATTCCTGACCTTTCTTTTTTCCAATTGGGCTTTCAATACTTGCTGATGTCATTGATCCATCTTGTTTCAGGCTTCTTTCATGAATACTTTTTATAAAGTGGGATCCATTCTATGACTGCCTTGCTCCATCTGCCATCAGTTCTTCTTGCTATGTTATCAGCCTCTGTCCATTTCAATGCTTTTCTTCTCTTGATGATATTGTGTACTTTTGTTTATTCTCTAATCCATGTGCAAGTCTTCCTTGTCTTGTGGTGCCGAGCATGTATCTTTCTATGGCTCTTTGTGCCACTCATAGCTTTTATATCAATTGTGAGCTTAGCATCCCTGTTTCATTGGCATATGTTAGAGCAGGTAGCACAAACATGACTAATCTGGTAAAAAATAACACAAAGCTATTTGGTGTCATTCTGTATGAATATATCATTGTTATACATACATTCAGTCATAGATTTATTGAAAAAACACTATAAAATTACATGTTGTCCTTCACCATTGTTTAGTATTACATTCTTTTGGGAACCCAATTTTTACTTTTCTGTATTGTTGTACTCAAGACATTACAACAAATGTCTTTTGTTCATAATCATTGTTTCATCATATTAGTTTATATTCATTTTAATATATTATTTTAAATTCTTATTTTACTTTAATTAGTCAGTGATTAAATCCAACCCTATACATGAACAAGTAGAAATGGATCTATTTTCTACTATTTGTCTTAGTGTAATGCAGAAATGAAATGCAGGGGGAAATTATTTTTGTTATCAAACAAACGTTTTAAAAATAAATGGGGAAAACTAATTGGAAACATTTTTATAGATAAAGTTTATGAAATGATTCTCTGAACTAAATCCATTGATCATTGTCCCCAAAGAGATTGATGATGAATATTCCATAGGCATGGCACAAAAGAATGGAATAGAAATATATATATATTTCTAAGATGTTGAATTTTTTTCAATGGTTCAGGACTAAGTGTATTTTATTACCCACTGAAGCATTGCTGACATAACCCTTAGAATCTGTCAAATGTCAAGATGATGCAAAATGTAACATTTGTAAATAATACATCCAGTCATAGTGTGCATTTATAGGGACTCATTCATTCTTTATTATGACTATAAATACTCCATTATATGTTCTGTAGTTGTATTAAACAAAATACGCCTAGTTTCATGGCATTGGATTAAATGTCCTCTTTGTCTCTATGTAAATGTCTCTGTGCAATTGCAAATATGAAAATGTGTGTAACTATAGTTGACATTTTATTTTATTTATTAAAATGTTTATTCTGCTGTTTAAAATAAATTAAAATAAAGTCTTTTTTCTACTAAAGAAACAATGTAACAAAACACCCATAGCAGTGTGTGTTGTAAAATACAACCAGTATTTGTTCATCCATGGAGGGGAATAAAATATTTCAGTCATGTGCTACTGATCCAAAACACTTTTTTCATTTAACGGGAAGTAAGTGGCAATGAAGCTGAAGCAAGGAAGCATTTAGTGCTAAATAAAATCACACAACTTTCTTTTAGAAGTGTTTCAAGGGAATAGGAGTTTTTGTATTCCTAGTATCTAACTTTGTCTTGTCCATCATTAAAGACCGACTGTTCCACAACAAACATTCCCAATATAAGCAAAATGCAAAGATTAATATTTGGAGGTTCTCTTTCAACTGGAAAAGAGTGAACTAATTTATATCTAAACCAGACAGAGTAGTGTAGATAGGAAAACCAAGCCTTCTGTTCATCATAGCTGACATTGCAAGCCTCCTAAAATGTCAATTTTGGAATCCTGGATTATGAGAAATTTCACATGACTATGGTATCCAAGAGGAATGGAATTCCTTTAACTGTGTGCTTTGTATCATTGCAAGGTTTTCTTCAATAGCCAGAACTATGCAGAATTTGCTATGTTTTAGCAACTTTATCGAAGGCAGGAGGCACATTATTAAGTTGCTTATAGCACCTTTTAGATCATATATCATCTATTTTTTTCTCTGATATAGAGTTTGAATGTTAGATATCATGGATCCTTCTCAGCCCATCAGCATATTGGAGTCTGGAAGTTGCTCTTTAATTTTACTATCGGCCAGGTCCTCTATATGGAATAATTCTAGAACCCTGAGGAAAATTATATAGAGTTTTTCTCATTACATTTTAGAACTTTTAGAGTTAATGAGATAAATACAGCTGATGTACTATTTAATTCATTTGGTGCAGTGATGAATTTCCATCAGCAAATGTTACCTACCATCATGCCCTATTTCATAATGATTTAATGCCAGATGTTTGCTATGATTTAAATCATCTTAAAATATCACCTAAGTATTAAGTGCTGTTAACAGAGTTTTAACATGAGAAAACAAGACTTATAAATTTTCATGCAAAGTTTTTTTGATATCCTTAAAAACATGTTTGTTAGAATGCAGGGAATGCAGTCACTAGAGGCAAGGGAGGTGGGGCCTCACCAGTCTCCTTCAGGGAAAGGAAATAATTTTAAATAATTTTTTTTTAAATAATTAAAGCCAGGGTAGTTGCTACCAGATTTCAAGTCACAGTGGCTTGGTGTCTGCTCTCAGTATTAACTAGGAGGAGGCCAGAGAACTCAGGGCCTCCTTTGCATAAGGAATTTTTCGCCTTTTAAAAGTTAAGAAAGAGTTTAAAAGCAAAAAAATCCATATGCAAAGGAGGCACTGATTCTCCTGCCTCCTGATCGGGGAGCAGCGAATCATGCCTTATGAGCACGCTTACGTTGAGCACGCTTACATTGAGCGGACAAGAGGAGAGTTGAGAGAGTTTCCACAGCTGGAAAAGGTATGTGGATCGGATGGAGGGGGGGATTCAAATTTATTGTAATTAAATATGTAATTTCTTTATTGTGGAGTGTATGAGTGTGTGTGTGTGTTTCTTTCTTCACAGCAGTCGGTGGGGTCGGAGGACGTGGGGGGGTGAGGCCGTGGAGCGCGATGGCAGCGAGAAGCATCTCAGATGGAGCCGAGACACCCGGAAGGCAAGCCGGCACTTAAAGGCATGCTGGCACTTTAGAGCTCGGCCACCATGTGGCGGCATGCCTTTAAGTGTCGGCTTGCCTTCTAGGTGTCCCGGCTCCATCTGAGATGCTTCTCGCTGCCGTCGCGCTCCACCGCCTTGCCTCCTCCGATGAACAATCCTGCTGCCCCGGCCTGCAGCCAACCCAGCACCAAGCGGGGAGGACGAGGAGGAGGAGAAAAGGGTGGGTGGGCTGGCTGCAGGCCCTGGCAGTAGGATTGTTCGTTGGAGGAGGCGGGGGGGCAAGGTGGTGGAGCGCGACGGCGGCGAGAAGCAACACCTCCGCCGCTGTGTCCAACAGGTTACTCACGTTTATGTCCGCCATAAACACGAGATGCCTGTCGGACACAGTGGCAGGACGTTGCTTCTCGCCGCTGCTGCGGTCTTGTCTCACCAACGGTAACCTTCACCGCACATCACTGTTAGAATGCAGTATCCTTCTATTATTTCAGACTTTTTTGCTAATGTTAGAATTATTTTCTTATAATCTACTTCTTTGATTACTTTTACCGTTAATAGTTAATTATGCAGTAATAGAGAATGTTCCAAAATAATTAAAGGATGGCATCATCTGGATTCAGGTTTAATTAGTGCTTGGAAGATCGTTTTTAGATTAGGGCTACAGACTAACCCAGTGTTTCTCAACCTTGGAAAATTCTTTGAATTGAAGTTCACACATCTTCAAACTGCCACAGGTAAGAAATACTGGGCTAGACTGTGAAGGAGTAGGAGGGGGGAGGAAGAGGAGGAGAAGAGGAAGAGGAGGAGGAGGAGGAGGAGGAGGAGGAGAAGAAGAAGATGATGAAGAAATAATAATAAGATGGAGATTTTTCCATTTCTTTTAAACCATAAAATTTGTAGTAAGAATTCTTTGATGAGGAGAGGAAATAAAGTAATTATTATTTGATCCAATTCTTGTATCAATTTTAAATAAATGTTTAAAATTTCCAGGCTTTTCAGCTAGAAATATACAGCTGAAAGTGGAAAAAAGTTTTATTAGGCTTCCTTGAATAGTTCCCTTTTTGTCGCAAGTTGTTGACACTGTGCAGGGGCAAGGAGGGGATCTTATTATGAAGGGGAGAAAGAGCAGTGTTAAAATTGATAACCAGTTGGTGAGAAGTTCTATTTTAAATTATATTATACTTCATTTAGGAATTACATTATCAATTTTGCCTATTCCCTCCTCCTCAGAAAGGTAACTATAGTTGGACCAGCTCTACGCACTGCAAAACACACACGCGTGCGTGCATACACACACACACAGATGAAGCATATTTGCTCAGCTGCAATATATTGCATCAATTTTTATCATGATCTAGATTAATGTAGGTATAATTTATGTATCACAACATAGTTATCATTTTGGAGAAGCCACATACCTGTCAGATGTTTTGCGTTTAACCTCCATTTAGATGCCAAGTTATTGTGGGGACCTTAGTTCAGAACACTGAGAGAACACTATACTGCCTTACCTCAGATGCGGATGAATGGTTGCCAACTTGCCACATTAAGAAGCTACCTCTGCTATCAAAGTGAATTCTGTATGACAGCTGTTTGCCTATGGTCTCCCTAATAGCTAAATGGTGTTCAACCACATAATATTGTTCGAACAAGGAGAAGACAAAAGCTGCAAATATAGTCAATGAATAATATTGTTTAAATTTAATTTTATCATCCAAGCGCAACATGCATGAAAAACCAGGCATATAATAATTATTTTGGAGGATGGCAGAATCACAAAAATCTACTTGCTTGTCCTTCAACCAAAAACAGGAAAGTTTTTAAGAACATCCTTAAATCTCTGCAACTGAAATTTTACCACAAGATATAAATGTCCCTGAAATGTGTCCAGGATCTGTATCATTGTTTAAAGTTTTATTAAACTGCTTCTTAAAAGCAGAGATCTCAATATATGTTAAATGATCATACATAGTTGTTGATAAAAACTTACAGATTTATATATTTGCTGATAGCCTTAAAAACAATGACAGGCAAGCAAAATGCCTGTTAGATTGACATGACGTTAAGATGAACAGTTCTGCACCATAAAGCTTTTGATAGAAAAGATGAATACTGCTCTTTTTTTGAAGTTGCAGAGAATATGACAGATTGTCAGAATTAAGTGCCATGTCATTTAAATACAAACATTGTGAAAGCTTTTGATGATAGCAAGGTCTTCAGTTCAGGACCTGTTGTCTGCATTGTGCAAATGTATGTTAATTGTGTGCTGTTCAAATAATTGTCCCTATTCATAAAAAAATTATATACAAAAAAGTCAGATTATAATCTTCATGAAAGGCACTGAAAGCAAGCCAGTATTGTAATTTCAACATACTTTTAAATATATGGATTTCCCTAGGAAAACAAAATATTGTTACCATAACTACCTATGAACCAAATAAATAAATGATCTCAATGTACAAATATACTTCATAATAATATGATATAATAGTCTTATCCAACAATATGTGTGAATTTATGAATAAATTGTATCAATCCAGTTATATTTTTAAGAGCTACAATCTTGTTCATTGTAATTTATTCTCTTCCTCCCCCATACTAATTAAGTGATCATGTCTCTTTTTTAATAATCAAAGTATCTGCATCATCCACTTTGATGCAGTAAATTGCTTAGTTACTATACAACAATATCAATACCTAATATCTAATGTTTTCAGTTAAAAATTCTTGTGATTAATGAAAGATAATTTTTTTTGAAAGGGCCATAGCTGAATGGTAGAACACATGCTTTGCATATGAAAGAACTAAGATTCATTCCTTGGCATCTTCTCTAAATTAGGGCAGGAAATGTTCTTTTCTCAAATCTTAAAAAAATAATTCTTCCAAGTAAATATAAAAAGTTCTGAGATAATTGGATCAAGAGTTTCACAATGTAAAACAAATCCTTGATTTCTGTTTAACAATAATGTAAGCATAGTAACATGACTTAATTCCCATTGTAATTGTTTGCTATATATTGCTACTGCAGACTGAGAACCAGTTTGATGTATTGGTTAATGCTTCAAGTAGAAACCGAGAGTTCTAATTCTGCCTTAGAGGTATGAAGCCAACTTGATGACTTTGGATCAGTCAACTTTTGAAAATCTTGCCAAGAAAACTGCAGGGAATCTTCCAGGCAGTCACCAGGAGTTATGACTGAGTCAAAGGCATCAAACAACAACAAACAGATGCACAGAACTAAGGCTCCAAGTTTGAATGGATAATAGATTTTTCAAATAGAGCAATATAGACACTCCAGCTATTTAAAGTAAAGTAAAATGAAAGTACAAGATGGTATGTCAGAGGGCAAATAAAAAAGAGAATTAGAAAATCTGCATTTACTATATACTTTGCAGCTAAATGTACACAGAAAATTTATTATTGAAAATATTTGATTGATCACTATTTGAAGTGAAGACTGTATGTCTGGCATAAAATGCTAAGTCTCTATTGCTGACAAAATAAGCAATGATTATTGCTGAATCTGGAAAAGTCCTGAAACCTTTTTGCATTAATCCAGGACTGGAAGTAGCTATAACTGCTTTAACTGCTATAAACAAGGGGACAGTTTTATTGCCAAGTGGAACTAAATGCCATAGTTCAAAGGGATTGACTATGCTTCCTACTTTTCTTTATCTTACTTGAATTTTATTTTCTGAGAAGCAAAAAAAAAAAAGGAACAAGTAAACAAGTGGGAAAGTATTGCTTTACATTAAGATATTTACCAGTTGCTTAACCTGTTGAGTTTCATGGAGATGTAATAGTGGGAAAGGCTGCAATTCATTGCGTAATTAGATATAGGCAAGTTACAAATGTATGTGGTTGTAAAAACATATTTAAAAATTTCTAAATCAACATGTATAGAATTACAGTCGCACTTTTGTTGAAATCAGTGGTTGAAAATATATGCTCTGTTTCTTACATTGTGTATTCACATAAATTCATAAAACACACATATTAATAATTGGAGTTGTGACTTCTGCTCTTGCTTCTGCTCCTCCTCTAAGCCCATTTTCTTAAAAATAACTTTTTGTACTTTTTTTAGCCCCATTTAAAAGCAGGGGGGGTGTTGAAACCTGCATATTTTTCATTATAATTATCACTATAAATCAAAAATAACACAAGATTTGCCTTTGTGTTTAAGTGAATCAGCATTTTATTGATTATCTTCTATAATTAATAGCACTTGATTCTGTTTTTTCTAAAGGTTTAGCCTAAGATCATTTTTTAAGACATTAAATGAGTTTGACAAAAAGGAGGAATCAATAATGTGTTGATTAGCAGTCCATTTGTAATAATATTGGATGTTTCCCCTGTCGTTACTTTATCCTGTTGCAATCCTGGTAGAGGTTGAAGGTCATTATCACCTCCTGGTTATTCTGTTTTCTTTAAATAGCTGATCCTGTTCTGTTTAACACTGATTGATTTCCTCAACTATAGGTATGGATTTTCGTAGTGCATCTTTGATCTATTCTCTTTGGACTCAGTTATTCTGTATGGATATTCATCAGGATTGTTACCAAAAGAGATAAGTAGCTAGATTTCATATAGTACATATCAGGGTTCCAAGTAACATCCCCAACAAAAGAAGACTCTGAGGCTAGGCAGTCCTCAAAGATCCATTTTATTAGAGATGTCATATTGGCACATCTGGGAAAACCCGAATCTGAAACCTTCCAGGTTTTCCCCAATCAAAAGAAAGTTCAAGTCTCTGCCCCAGTACCCACAAATCCATCACATGGTCCAGGCAATGCACTGTCCTAACTGGAGATACTCCCTAGTCATACCTTTGAGGTGTAGGGCAGAGTGGCCTTGACTGTCGGAGAAAGGAATGTTATTTTGAATATGTATGTCCACAACTCCATGCAATCCTCCCTCCCAGTTTCCCACAGCACTAAATGTGGGACCTGAAGACCCAAGGCCAAGATGGCTTCCAGGCCTGCCAGTAGATTCTAATAGTAGTCTCACCTGTTGATTATGATTTATTATTATTAGGATAAGTTCAGTTATAAGTCAGATTCCTAAAGCTGACTTTATGCATGAAACATTTAAATTTTAGTATATTTTGTTCCCATTCTGAAAGAGTAAAACATGACCAGTATTATATAAAGTTATTTGTAACCTTTATTATAAACTTTTTAAGCCACTTTGATAATATTTCACCTTCTAGCCATCCACTTCAGACACAGGAGTGTGTGAGTGTGAGCGATTTAATTTTCTCTCTGTTACTAAACAAACTATTTTTGAATTAATTGATAGAGAGATTATATAGGTGCATTCTTTAACATATGTCACTATCTTCTTTATAATGAAAGTCAGAGTCAGATGCACCAGAGATGCACATCTTACTAGAGACTGGCAGTTCCGGATCTTGTACCTTTTTTGGGTTTTCTTAAAAAAAAAATGTCTCTCAAGATGAGCTTATAATCTCCAAGGTTGCTTTGGGAGGGGGCACACGGGCAGCATTTCCCTCCTCCCTGGGTACCTGCAGCTTTGGAGTAACTCCCAGCCCTTGCACAGTAAAAAAAAAGAAAAAAGCCTGAGTCTGAGAAGTTATTAATTGCCTTTACTGAACAAGGTCTGGGAGTTGCTGCAGGCTCCGAAGCTGCATGTGCCCAGGGAGGGGGGAAATTCTGCCCATCTGCCTGTCCTTTCCAAAAGCAGAAGTTTTCAAGCTCATTTGGAGAGGCATTTTTAAAAAGAAAACCCGAAAAATCCACAAGATCCAGAGTGACTGCAGTCAGTTGCGGCAGCACCTCCTCCAGCCTGGGTGTAGCTGGCACATGCCTGGGCTGGAGGAGGTGATACCGCAACCAACCACCTGTTGCCATGGAGACCCTCCGATGCCCCCAGGTTCCACCTGGTGCAGGTGAGGAGCGCTTGGCCAGGTGGGTCATGAGGCTTTGGTCCAGGAGCAAGTGAGCATAGACACCCCATCAAGAGGAGTGCTTTTCTCCAAAGGGCTCCCGGGCCACTCTCCGGTTGGCAGGGACGTGGAGCAGGACTGCCAGAACCACCATTTCCTTCCTCCATGGGCTCTCTCTCTCCCCCTCTATCTATCTACGAACCTACCTATCGACTCACTCTCTCTCCCTACCTATCTACTGTATTTCTCTCTCTCTCTCTCAATCCCTACCTACCTACTGTATTTTTCTCTCTCTCTCCCTTTATCTACCTACTACCTAACTACTCTCTCTCTCTCTCTCTCTCTCTCCATACCTACCTACTATATTTCTCTCTCTTTCTCTCCCTCCCTCCCCCTCTCCCCCCTCTATCTATTTACCTACTTTTTAAAAATTTGCCTCCTCAAAACCTTGGTGCGTCTTATACTCTGAAAAATATGGTAGGTCATCTAAACCTATGAACCAATGACATGGAGGAAGAAATAAAAGTAATCTTCATTAATATAAATGGATTAAATTCAGCAACAAAAAGAAGAACAACATTCAATACATCTCAGAAATTGAAATTAGACATTATATGCTTACAGGCAGTACATATTAGAAAGCAACACAGAAAACCTTTGGAACAGGAAAAACTTGGTAATTTATATATGAACCTGGCTGACCAAAGCAAAAAGGGAATAGCATTATATATTAGAAAGACAATACAATCAAATCAAATTTTTGAAGATGGGGAGGGGAGAATACTGATGGTGGAAATAATGATGAACATGAGAAAGATATTATTAGTGGCAATATACGGTCCAAACGACAAACAAGAAGATTTTTTTGGGAAACTACACAAAAAGATAACAGAATATGACTATGAAGATATATGTATACAAGGAGACTTTAATGAAATCATAAATAATGAAATAGACTATAAATCTACAAAGATGAACAAGAAGCCGAGAAAAATTCTACCTAAATCATTTTTCACGATGGTGGAAGAATTAAAATTGCAAGATGTTTAGAGAATAAGACACCCAAAAGAAAGACAATATACATTCTACACAAATAGACATTTATCAGTGTCAAGAATTGATACGATGTGGTTGTCAACAGAGCTAACACTCAAAACAACTAAGATAGACATAGATATAAGCACATGGGCAGATCATAATCCAACAATGCCTTGGAAGGGACTTAGGAAAAAGTGGAGATGGACTTTAAATTCAAGAATATTGAAAGAAAAAAGTTTCCAGCAATATATGGAAAAAGAATTGACATATTTCTTCCAGGAAAATAGAAAGGAAGACACATCAATATAGAATGTATAGGACGTTTGCAAAGCATATATCAGAGGCCTTGCAATGACATACTTAGGGGAAAAGAATAGACAGAACAGACAAATTCAAAAGAAGTTGGAATCAGAGTACAAAACTCTGGAGACGGAGATGGAACTGCAAAAACATAAATTGAATCTGATAGAAAATAAGGACTTGGGAAATAAAATAAAATTGGCAAAACAAAACTTCTTTGAAAACACAAATAAACCAGGACATTGGTTGGCTTTCAAGATGAAAAAGGAAAGAGAAAAAAGGCCGATAAGTCAACTGGTGGATGAAGAAGGGAATATACAACAGTTAAATGAAAAAGAGAGAACAATAATTAAGAACTTCTACAGTAAGTTGTATCAGCATGAGAGATGTCCAGAAGGGAAAATAAGACAATATTTAGAGAAAACCAGAATAACCAAAATCCTAGAAAAATTTAAGAAGGCACTAGAAGAAAGAATTGCAATGATGGACATAACAGAAGGCATTAAAAGGCAAAAGAAGGGGAAAAGGCCAGGACCAGATGGATTACCGGCAGAACTGTACCAAACATTACAAGAAGTATTAAGCAATGTAATGTTGGAACTATTCAATGATTTATTAAGAGAGGCAAAAATGCCAGAAACATGGACAGAGTCATATATAATGCTTATATTAAAAGAAGAGTCAGATCCACAATAAGTAAAGAACTACAGAACTATTTCACTATTAAATGTGGATTATAAAAATTTTGCATCAATAATGGCAGAAAGAATGAAGAAACTTTTAAATGAATTTATACACATATACCAAAATGGATTGCTTCCCAAGAGACAGATCAGAGGCAATATGCGGATTGTATTGAATACGCTAGAGTACTATGAAGCCTGCCCAGAAAAACAAATGGTGTTGTTGTTTCTAGATGCTCAAAAGGCCTTTGATAATGTGAACTGGCAATTCATGATGATGCAACTTCAAATTATGGGATTAGGTGAGGGATTTATAAATATGATTAAAAGTATATATAATAATCAATCGGCAAAGGTAATGGTAAATAGTGATATGACAGGAAAGATAGCGATTATAAAGGAAACTAGACAAGGATGTCCACTATCACCATTATTATTTATACTAACACTATAGATTTTGAATAGAGAAATACAACAAAATAAAGAGGTAAAATGTATGAGGAACAAGAAAGAAGAGTATAAATTACAAGCGTTTGCGGAGGATTTGGTGTTTATTATGGAGGATCCAATAAAAACAGGGTCAAAACTAGTTAAATTAATAGAAAAATATGGAGACGTAGCGAGCTTGAAGATTAATAAAGATAAAACAAAAATTCTGGGGGAAAATATGACAAAAAAACAGAAAAGAGAGTTGATGGGGAAACTGGACATACAAGTGGTGAAAAAAATGAAATATTTGGGTATTCAATTGACATCAAGATATGGAACACTAAAGGAGGATAAGTATTATAAAGTGAGAAAACAAATAGAAATAGACTTGGAAAGATGGAAAAACCTACAATTATCACTGATGGGAGGAATAGCAGTAATAAAAATTTGTTTGTTGTTTGTTTCATTTGTATGCCGCCCTTTTCCCCCGAAGGGGGACTCAGGGCGGCTCACAACTCGAACAAGGGAAAGGGGATACAGACAGTTTGACAACAACACAAAACAATACATAATTTAAAAAGCGCAACAATCATACTATTCGAGATAGGGGCAACGGTTCTTTAGCCCCAGGCCTGTCGGAACAGCCAGGTTTTAAGGGCTTTGCGGAAGGCCTGGAGGGTGGTGAGGGTGCGAATCTCCATGGGGAGTTCGTTCCAGTGGGTCGGAGCAGCCACAGAGAAGGCCCTCCTCCGGGTAGTCGCCAGTCGACACTGGCCGGCGGATGGAATTCGGAGGAGGCCTAGTCTGTGGGATCTAATCGGTCTGGTGGAGGTAATTGGCAGCAGGTGGTCTCTCAAGTACCCAGGTCCAATACCATGAAGGGCTTTATAAGTGACGACTAGCGCCTTGAAGCGTATCCGGAGACCAATAGGCAGCCAGTGCAGCTCGCGGAGGATAGGTGTTATGTGGGTGAACTGAGGTGCACCCATGATCGCTCGCGCGGCTGCATTCTGGACAAGCTGAAGTCGCCGAATGCTTTTCTTTTTTCTTTTTTTTTTTAATCTTCCACAATAAAGACCATGTCATCCGCGAAGGCCTGTACTTTATATTGTTCTTTTTTTATGGTCAAGTCCCTAATTTCCTGATTTGATCTTATCCGATTTAAAAGGACCTCTAGTGACATAATAAATAGTAGTGGGGAGAGCGGGCACCCTTGTCTAACACCCTTTCCAATTTGTATCCTCTCCGTTAGTTCCCCGTTGACTATGATATTTGCAGATTGCCGTGAATATATAGATTCTATAATCTTAATGAATTTGTCGCCAAATTTCATCATTTTTAGTTGAGTGGTTAGAAAGTTCCAATCTAGGTTATCAAAGGCTTTCTGGGCGTCGACAAAGATTAATGCGAGTTGTTTCTCGGATCTTGTTTGATAGAATTCCAGGGTATCAATTATTATTCTTGTATTGTTTCTAATATGTCTTTTTGGGAGAAAGCTGTTTTGATCCGAATGGATACTTTGATTTAATATTATTTTTAGTCTTTCCGCCAATATTGATACAAAAATTTTGTAATCTGCATTTAACAGGGATATGGGTGTATAATTTTGGACCTTGCTACTGTCCGCCTCTTCCTTTGGTATTAGGGTGATGTAAGCTTCCCCCCATGATTTTGGGACCCTACCATTTTGTAGTGCCTCATTACATAGTTCTAATAATTTGTCTTCTATGCTATTTTGAAGTTTTTTATATATTTCCGACGGAAGCCCATCCGGCCCAGGTGTTTTATTGTTTTTTTGTTTTTGAATGGCCTTTTTCAGTTCTTCTTGTGTGATTTCTTTATCGAGCATCTCTCTCATCTCCTCCGACAAGACTGGAAGCTTCTGCTTTATAAGGTATTTTCTAATGTCTTGTTCATTAATTTCATTTTGTTTATATAGTTTCCTATAATAGTTCTGTACTATCTTTTTCTTTTCTCCTATTTCTTGTTTCAAATTCCCCTCCTCGTCACACAATTGTTTAATAATTCTTTTGACCTTCTCCTTTCTTATTTTGTGGGCCAACCATCTCCCAGTTTTATTTGCATGTTCAAAATAATTCTGCTTCATTCTCTTAATGTTTTGTGCTATTTCCTCTTGAGAGATCAAATTTATTTGGTGTTTAATTAACTCTCCTTTTTCCCTGTGTCTACTGTTTTCTGGCTCTTTCTGGGTCAGCAGTTCCGTCTCTCTTAATTCTTTGTTCAGTGTATTAAGTTTTTCCCTGTGCACTTTGTTTCTTCTTATTATATAGGCTATAGATGTTCCCCTCACAACTGCCTTCATCGTGTCCCAAACATTTTGTATTGAGGTCTGCTCTTTACAGTTTTCTTTAAAGAAGTAGCCCAATTCCTTTTCTATTTGTTGTACAAATTGTTTCTCTTGTAGTATGTTCTGGTTTAATGTCTACCTAGCTTTTATCCTTGCCTTCCCTTTCCATTGCCATAAGACTGGGTGATGGTCGGCCCACTTGTTGGTTGTTATTTCAATATTTACAGTATCCATGAGTAGCTCCGAGTTTGACCAAACCATGTCGATACGGGACCATGAATTATGTGGATGGGAGTAAAACGTGTACTGTTGCATCTTGTCATTCATTGTTCGCCAGACATCATAAAGATCTAATTCCTTCACCATATTTACATAGGCAAACGGTAGTTTCCTTCTTGTGCTTTTCTTGTGTGTACCCTTATAGTCCATCTTACCGTCTGCTATAGCGTTGAAATCCCCTAGAATACATATATTTTGCCACTCTATTTCATTTATCCTCTTATATAGATTAATATAAAATCTCTCTTGTTTTTGATTTGGGGCATAGATTGCAACTAGTAAAAAAATTTTCCCACCATTAATTATCTCCACCATTAATACCCTACCGTCTTTGTCTGCATGTATTAATTTGGGGTTCAACCATTCTTTTATATACATCACAATTCCTCTTTTTCTGGTTTGTGCTGACAAGCAGAATGTTTACCTAGTTTTGGACAGACCAAATGCTCTTCAAGGGCTGCCCCATGTAGAGCATGTTGCAGTAGTCCAGTCTAGAGGTCACAAGGGCGCGAGTCACTGTTGTGAGGGCCTCCCGGTTCAGGTAGGGACGCAACTGGTGCACCAGGCGAACCTGGGCAAATGCCCCCCTGGTCACAGCTGACAAGTGGTGTTCAAAAGTCAGCTGTGGGTCCAGGAGGACTCCCAAATTGCGGACCCTGTCTGAGGGGCATACTGTTTGACCCCCCAGCCTGAGAGATGGAACACTTGGCCAAATAGTAGGAGGGAAACACACCAGCCACTCAGTCTTATCTGGATTGAGTACAAGCTTGTTAGCCCCCATCCAGTCCCCAACAGCCTCGAGGCCCTGGCACATCACGTCAACCGCTTCATTGAGTTGGCATGGGGCGGACAGATACAGCTGCGTATCGTCTGCATACTGGTGGTATTTTATCCCGTGCCGTCGAATGATCTCACCCAGCGGTTTCATGTAGATATTAAACAGGAGGGGGGACAGGACCGAACCCTGCGGTATCCCATACGTCAGGGGCCTAGGGGTCGATCTCTGCCCTCCGACCGACACCGACTGCAACCTGTCCGAGAGGTAAGAGGAGAACCACCGTAGAACAGTGCCTCCCACCCCCACCTCCCGCAGTCGTCGCAGAAGGATACCATGGTCGATGGTATCGAAAGCCGCTGAGAGGTCAAGGAGCACTAGGACGGAGGCATAACCTCCATCCCTGGCTCTCCAGAGATCATCGATCAATGCGACCAAAGCGGTTTCCGTGCTGTAGCCAGGCCTAAATCCCGACTGGAAGGGATCTAGATAATCGGTTTCCTCCAAGGACCGCCGGAGCTGAAAGGCCATTAGTTTATCTGCAAAATTGCTACTCATGATCCTGAATCCAAGGTAACTGGATTGTATACAGGTAGTCCTTATTTAAAACCCACTAATTCATCATTCATTCAAAGTTACAACAACACTAAAAGAGGAATACTTGTAATGAGTTTGTGTAATTGCAACTGTTGTAGTATTTTCATGGTCACATGATTTATACACTCAGTGACTAGCTCACAAAGAGAATGTTACAACATCCCGCAGTCATATGATCGACATTTATGATTTTCACTACTAGCTTACAACAAAGTCAATGGCAAAGCTGTAAGAAGGTCCCAAATGACAATCACGTATCTGGAAAGTACCTAACAATGACAACTGCTGTGACGAACAGTCATGTGACATCATTCTTTATGACACATTGCTTAGCAATGGCGTTCCAAGTCCCAATTACTATCAGTAAAGCAGAACTACCTGATAGTATTCTAAATTGGCTCCAGTTTTATACTTTTCCTTGAACCATTTCTTACTGAATGCTACAAAAAACAGACAAAAGATCAGGATTCTTAAACTTAAAATTCATTACTTTCTTATCACTGCATTAGCTGGAAGTATGTGAGGTTAAGATGCTGGTATGTTGAGTAACCTGGTTATGATCCTGTGCAAGCTCATATTAGTGAATCTAGTGTACTTTGAATTTTCCATTAATCTCTCTCTCAAAAGAAAATAGTATAGTTGCTGTCTTCCTTTCCTATATTTGATTCTATCAGTCTTTTCAGTGGCTCTAACACTGAGAGCTGAAACTTGGCTCTTTTTCTTTTTATTGTTTATATTTGTTACATATTTGAATTGATTACCCAGTCTCCAATAGCTGATCAGTGGTGTACTGAAACTACTACTGAGGCACTGTTGCCACTTTGCTGCCAGCTCTCCAGTCAGCAATATCACTTGTCCACCACAGATGACTCGCTGCTTCCTGCCTGCCATAATCCTCCATGCTCATCTTTTCGTAGACTAATTGGGCAGGTTCTCTGGAGACTTTAAACATCAGCATCTCCTGCAGCTGGGCTCACAGACATGTATACACACTCTAAAATATCCTTGGCTTTATGAAATTTACATTCTCCACCTTCAGCATTCTCTACTAACATACGCCTGTGACCCAACTTTAAGTAAGCTTTATTACCATTTCTTGCCTCAGAAAAAAGGAAAGAAGGAAGGAGGGAGGGAGGAAGGAGGCAAGGAGGAACAAAGGAAGGGAGGGAGAGAGGGGGGAGGAAACTATCATTTTATGCTATGAGGAAAAAAGGTACAGTGTGGAAGACGAGAGCTTTTGAGAATTAGTAATTTTAAAGCTCTATTCTTCTAATCAGAAAATTTTATAGGCAGAATCCATATGCTATAATTTAAAGTATCCTAAGAGTTCTTTGTTGTTCTTGAGATCAAAAGATAAGTGATTAATAACTTTTTAAATACTACATAACCTTTATAAAGGGAAACTATTGACAACAGAAGCACTCTGCATTTGTCAAGTGGTACTGAATTTATACACACACATACATACACACACACAAACACACTGGGGCAGAATATTGTCATTGGCTAAGAATAGAAGGTATCTAATTATATAAACATTATTTTTCTCTGTCTTGGGTGGGAGAGAGATCACTTTGGTCCAGTTAACATCTAGCTCCTAAGCTGAACAAGCAATTATTGCTTCTGACAGCTGTTTATTTCTTATCAGAACTTAACCAGAGGTTATTTTAAATGTAAAAAAAAATAGATTGATTTGAATAATGAACAATTTGTGTCATATATATATAACAAACAAACAGCATCAAGATTTAGTTCATGCTAATCTCATATCGAATTATTCCCCAACTATTCTCTCTCCCCAATGTTTGGCCACTAATAATAATCTATCAACAAATAACCTAAATGTTTTACCTAACATTTCGTCCTATAATATAATGAAACTGTTTTATTATGGAATAGGTAGAATGGGATGTCATTATCTTTTAACTACACCAAGCATGGCTGATGGATGCCTCCCATTTTAATGTACAACAAAGAGCTGAACTAGATAACGAACTTATTATTACTCTCTGAAGATTAGAGGTTACTCCCAGAAGATGTAGTAAGCCAATGAAAATCTATATCGACTGGCTAAACAATAGCCAGAAGGCTGCCTAGAGATATTGATTTACTTTCTAAGTCATTTAGGCCTTAATGGTAGAAAAAAGCTGAAGTGCTGTTTACTTTCTGCCAGAATCGACCAAACAAACAACCTTTTTTAAAAACAGACTTTTGATTGATTTTGCTTAAAGGAATTAGAGGTGATTTATTTTTAAGCTGAAAGCAACTCATAAATATCTCTAGCTGCACAGGTTCCCCATGAGTAAATGTTAAAGACAGGTACTTATTGAAGAATTCTATTCTTGCAAATTGATGGAGATCAGTTAATATAAACCTAGCTTGTTTTAGTGGAGTAAACGCCTTTTTGAGAATCTGATTGCTTATTGAAGATTGCTGAAACATTTTGTGAATTTTAAATTTTCTCTGAAATGTTTGGTAGTATAAATAATCTAAGCTTTCAGGCTAAGAGATAGATTATTTACCTGCACCACTATATTGGGTTGAATGGACAGGTTCTAGATCCTACCTATCAAGCAATGATATCTGTAAACTCAGGAAGCATGGCTTTTCTATTGCATTAATGGGTCCTTGGAACACCATAATTCTTCCCCACTTGACCCTGATTTGTTGGCATTTTATAAACTATGGAATATCTGGATGCTCTTCATATATGATGACTTGAGGTTGGGTGAATCTTTTCTTAATTGTTAGTTAATTGTTGTCATATGTCATTTTACTCTATATCTGTTGCCTAGAAATTATAAGGTACGAGATGGGCAGTTATAATAAAATGGCAATGCCATGACTAGTACCTTGTGTTTTACCTACCCTCCTCATTTTTATACTTAAATTAACTAGGAAACAAACTTCTGAGCTGCTTCCAAATGTTTTTCCCCAAAATGTTTTAATTCCTTTTGCCTAGGTATTGGTTCCTACAAATTTTGAACAATATCTTCCTTGCCATCTATAGATCATGAACAAAGGATGGAAAATCTGAGAGGGCCTATAACCTAATCTATTCAGTTTTGTTATGTTTGAGCTAAAATCTCCTTTTTCTTGACCCAGATCCCAAAACCTCCAGGTACCATGAGGGAATTTGCATTGTATTTATCATATTTAACGTATGCTACTAGATGATCTCACCAATTGAATGTATGTATGTATGTATGTATGTATGTATGTATCAGGAATGGGTTCCAACTGCTGCTGGTTTGCTAAGGGATGCGCCCAGGCACACATGCTTTTTGTGCATGCTCAGTACAACAAAAATTGCTTTGCACATGCACAGAAGCAAAAAACAAGATGGCAGAGCCTATGGCCCCACTGGGAGAACCGCTTCCGGGGTGTGGCAGGCCTGGGTCACTGCCAGTTCCAGCGACCCAGGCCGCCAAGCTACTACCGATTTGGCCAAACTTGTCCGAACTGATAGGAATCCACTACTGGTATGTATGTATGTATGCATGCATGCACAACCTGCCAACATAACCTTGCCTACCAGTTGCAATGTATGGCTGTGAAAGAAAGAAAGACTGAGCGCCAAAGAATTGATGCTATTTGAACTATGGTGATGGAGAAGACTCCTGTGAGTCCCCTGGACTGTAGGGTGATCAAACCGGTCGGTCCTAGAGGAGATCAACCCTGACTGCTCTTTAGAAGACCAGATCCTGAAGATGAAACTCAAATACTTTGGCCACCAAATGAGAAGGAAGGACTCACTGGAGAAGAGCCTAATGCTGGGAAAGACTGAGGGCAAAAGAAGAAGGGGATGACAGAAAATGCGGTGGCTGGATGGAGTGACTGAAGCAGTAGTGTGAGCTTAAATGGACTCTAGAGGATGTTAGAGGACAGAAAGGCCTGGAGGATGTTGTCCATGGAGTCATAATGGGTCGGAATAATTTTGCAACTAACAACAACAACAATGTATTTATTTATTTATGTATTTATTTATTTGTTTATTTACATCCTACCTTTATTATTTTTACAAATAAATCAGAAAAAATATCCAAACACCTTCCTCTTCCTATTTTTCCCACAACAGCAACCCTGTGAGGTGAGTTGGGCTGAGAGTAAGTGACTGACCTAAAGTTGCGCAGCTGGCTTTCACGACCAAGGCAGGGCTTGAACTCATGATCTTTTGCTTCCTAGCTCAATATCTTAACTGCTAGACACAATTGGCTCTGTTAGTGGGAATGAATGTAAGCCCCAAAGGTCCCCACAAAGAAAGGGTCTTGTGCCAAATTCCTCCACACATATCAAACTGACTGACCTCCATAGACAGAGGGAAAGCTGTTCCAGAAGAATACCATGATTCAAAGCCACCGAGAGATCAGGGAAATAAGAGTAAATGCAAGCTCCCTATCCTGCTTCTTTCAGAAGTCATCCACAAGCATGATCAGTGAAATCTAGTTTCTATATTTGAACCCAAAACTCAACTGGAAAGCATCCAAATAATTGGAATCCTCCTGGGCTCATGGAAACTGCAGTATGATATATTTCAAACAAACTTGTCTAAAAAGGAATTTTGGAGATGGAAGTAATATTGTCCAATATGGATGCAGAAATGGCTTCTTCAGGAAGCAGCAAACTACCACCTCCTTAAGTGTGGCTATGACCGTCAATTATCTCAAAGCACTGAGCATTCAGGCATATCCCTGCAGATATTTTGTCATCAAATGTATGATTGATAGGTGGAACTATTTCATGCTCTTGCAATAAACTCTGAATCATTTCTGGTGTCCAGTCTTTAAAATATTGTTTTTTATTAAAATAACTCCTACAATAGGCAGGGTACTATATTAGATTATATCTAAGGACCATTCCAGATATTATGAAATATTTTAATTACATTTATTTATAAATGTTTTAATCAAGTTTTCAATATTAAAGCAATCATACAAACAACTTCCACTGAATACACACCAGAAACGGAAAACATTGATTTCTAGCTTCATATTAATTCATGAGTTTGCATTTGGCCCCACAATGCTGCTATTGGAATAATTGAGAATATCTTCTAGATTTAATTTACTGCATGATAAATAGCTATTTTGCGACTTGCCATCTCCCCCAAGGCAGCCAAACACATGCATATTCTTAAAATTACCAATACTTCTCATCCAAATATATCTTTTATGATTCTTAAATAAGGCTGGCTATTTTGTAATACAAATGCAATGCTATCCCTATATTTTTAGTCAAAGGCAAATAAATATTTTATATTAAGAATAAATAAATTTAATATCCCATATTTGCCTCCTTTTCTAATTAGTAAAATCATTATTAAAAATATGTCACAGTTTTTCTGATTAAAATGTAATTTACTATTTAATTGTCTAGGAAACATAACAGGTAGATTAATTAATTCCATGTGGGGTTTACTTAGAGCTGGCAATTCATAAAAGAAGCCTTGTTCATTTTTGATTCTAAAATATAATAAGAATTATTTAGTTGGATCTATCAGCCCCTATTTTTTACCGACTGAAAAGTGATCATAGTACTATGGAGAATTATAATAATAGCTTCATTAATTTAAGTAAAAGTCTGTGTCAGGTCTGCGTTAGCTTAGCAGGATATTAGAGGTAAAGACAAAGAAAATTGTTTTATTCTTCTGACATAATTTAAAAATGAAGTGTGAAGTTCTGTGACCTTGCTATAAAGTTAATAAGGCTCTCAGTTGTAAGTCACACAATTACAGAGATTTTCATACTGTGTTTCATTGATCCCATGAAACACATCAAAAGTAACAAAGCTAAAACTGTTTACAGAATTTCTTTGCACTTGGATGGCTTTACTCCATAGAAACGGCAGAATATTGGATTTCAATATGTATGTGGGAGTGAATATAAGTTAACAGAGAATATCTCTAAGTAATAATGCACATTTGCATGAAAACATGGACCTTATTCTATTATGTATACATTTTACTGCACATTTTCAAGGTCAATAAGTGTAACTTGGTATAAAAAAACTGCACAGGTGGACTACAACAGTGAAACAAAGGATGACTATACTCTTATTAGGCTGCTGGAATACATTAGGCAGATACAGGTTCAGGTCATTAATAAGTTATTGGAAACTAACTTTGATGATTTTGAGGCAACCCATCTAATATTTCTAGATGTTCACCAAAAGAAGGAAATATAGTTTACACTTTTGCAGATTTTGTTATATTAAAGTAGGGGTTACTGTACATATTGTAGAAAATATAAGTTGAAAATTGAACATAAGAAGGAAATATTTTAAAATAGTAAAACAGATCAAGGATTAATGAGTACTGAATTAATGTGAATTGAAACAAGGGTAGTGAGAGGAAAGTATGTTGAAGTAGTTGATCACAGAGAATGAAAGGGAATCAGAAAAAAGTAGTCCTTGTATTATAATAATTTGTTTAGTGATCATTCAAAATTATAATGGCACTGAACAAAGTCACATTTACGACTGTTGCATCACCTCCATAGACACATGATCAAAATTTGGATGATGGACCACTGTCTCATATTTATGATGGTTGCAATGTCCTGGGGTCATGTGATCACTTCTTGAGATCTTCTAATACCAATCAATGGGCAAGCCAGATTAAGTTCACAACCGTGTTACTGTATCAAAAGTGCTTTTCAAAATGTAAAGTGTTTCGATTCTCATCCAAGAAACTTTTTCAGTTGCAAAACAAACCATTTTCAAGGGGAAAAAATCCACAAAAGTCCAACAGCTTGTTAAGGTAATAACATGGTTAAACAAGCTTAACAAAATAATTCACATAACAATAAGAAAAGTTGTAAAATGGTACAAAACTTATTTGACATGAGCTGTCTTGCTTAGGGGTGGAAATTTTGGGCTCAATTGTGGTCATAATTATTTACACTATTTATACGAATTAAAAATACATGAAATGATGAAATCTTCAAAGAGTAATGTTGAGAAATTTAAAGAAAAGGCAGCGTGGTTTACTATTTCATACTTGTTTTCTGTACTTTGCATAAAATTCCTTATTATAAAAGGTAGTATTATTAGTTTTATATATGTATAGGCATATGTACAGTATATATAAATGTGTATGTGCGAGAGAGAGAGTTGGGGGCGGGAGAGAAAGATACGAAATCTGATTTGTAACCAGATTGCTTGAGAAATGTCTGCACATAATTCACAAGGTAGCAATTATCAATATTATGTTCTGTTCAAATGTTGAGTGCAAATTTCTGTGCACTCTCTATGCCTTTATGTGAAATTGTTTATGATATGTAGCTAATATTGAGAAAGAAAGTAAAACTGAAGAAAAACATAAATAAATGTTTAGTGTAAGAATCTACATAATCAAATGCAGCATACTCCCCCCCCCCCCAATCACTGTTCTTTTCCCCAATTCCTTGACCTAGCATTTTCCTGCCAGGTGGATAACATTTTCCCCAAGATACTAATAAGTATCTTACTGTGATTATGAATAGTGGCATTTCTTTTTGAAGATAAAGTATCATGGATCAGAAAGTCTGTTCAGTTAGGCGGGAAGTCTCTTGTAAATTATTATCATTCAGATGCTACACTGCTGTGTAATTGCTGGTTTTATACCAGGTACTAGTTTTATACCAGGTGCTTGAGTTTAACCTCTTGTTAATTTATGTCACTTCAGAATATCACTTTAATATATATATATATATATATATATATATATATATATATATATATATATATATATATATATATATATATATATATATATATATATATATATATATATATATATATATATATATATATACACACACACACACTTTTGTAGACAACTCAGTCTTTGTTTCCACTGCATGATAGGATAATACAGATGTATCCTAAAATGTATGCCTTTAGAGGCTTCTTGACATAAAATACATTCTAGTTTTAAACTGAAATCTAGTTTCAAGTAATTAAGTTACTAGCAAGAATCTGAATCTAGATTATAAACGTCTTAAAACATAAGAAGCACAATTATATCTTATCAGCAGAAGTAACTAATGTGTCATAAATAAAGACAATGTGATGTTTCTTTGAATTTACTGAAGGTGAAATGCAGCCATGCTTTTTACATTTAGTAAATCATTTTTAGCTGTAGATTTTGGACTACCAAGCAGATGTGAACTAAGAGAATTTGATAATGGTGCTAGAATCTATGGAGCTCAGGGAAGCATTTTCCTCTTTCTTCTTTTCCCTGAAGTGAACATAATGAGAGAAACTGCATGAGTTGGGGAGGAAGAGAGCAACAGATAAGAGACACTAAAAAGGTGTGTTTGAGATTTTCTGGATATAATTTGTTAAGTCAAATTTAGTTTGCTAAACCATGTTTGAGTTTATTACCTAAAAGCATCACAATAATAAATGCTGCAGTTTGGAGTAGAATGTGTGTGCCTGAAAAGCTCCTGTCCTTTTCCACACTCTTGTGGAGTTTAAAGAACAACACGAACATCAAAAAAAGTTACTTTTGACTTCCCTTTTCTCAGTTTAGGTATTAGAAATAAAAAATGTCAATGATGAGCCTATTATAAATCTTTTCACTATCATAATTTTTTTTCTAAAATCCCATTGCCATTGACCATTTCCTTATCTTTTCATATAATTCATTAGAAAACAGAATGGAGATTATATGATAGTGAAGGAGAAAAGGATTGAAGAGAAAAGAAGAACATTAAAAGAAGTCATACAATCTTATTAATATATATTATATGCCACAATGGAGTCATTCTAGCTAAGTACAAAATTACCTGGTTAATAGATTTATGAGCAATGAGAAAAGGATGTTTTCCCCCCAAAGAGAAGTACTATTTTTTAAATAAAAAACTATTTTTCATTGGAAAATTAACATTCAATATTATCTAAATATTTATTGTATTTCCAATTATGACAACTGATAATGTTGAAAATAATTAGTTTTCAGGAAAAATTAACTTGCAATTGGAAAGTCATCAAGTTTGGTTTCTTATATATTAAGATTATTTAACTTTATATTGTATCATATATCTCATCTCATCATAATATGATTTTATTCTAACATTATATTGTGTTACATTACATTATATTACATTACATGTTAGCGGATTCTAAAATATACATTTCTAAGAAAGAAACATTTCTTACAGGAGTGTTTTAGTCAAGGCAATTTACATTGCATCATGGATCTATAGAATTAATATGTTTAACATTTACTGCCTGAAAAATTTAAATTGTAGTAGATATAGACAATTCTTGAATAACTTGGTTGGATTGAATTATCATTTAAAATAAAGAGTATAAGACAGAGAAAAAAATTAAATGTGCTTCTTTCAATAACATGTTCTGGATATTTTATTTATATAAGGTAATAAAATTAATTAACTTATCAGCTGTGAAATATTTTGCCATTCATACATTATTTATTCACCAACATTGAGATAGGAATTTGTTTATATAAAACTTCAACTTTCAGCTATTTTTTCAATATAGTATTGTTCAAATGGAGCAATTTTAAAAATCCATTATCTTGGATTATCAAAGAACAAGGAAATAATCTTCGACAGCTGGTTTTAATTCAATATATCATTTTTTCTTTAATATACTATACAACTCCACCTCTGACACGTAACCCATGAGTATAATATGTGTCAATAAATGACAAATTAAAGTTTCTTGGCTGCAGTGATAATAAAAAGGTAAATGTTTTCTGTCCAGTTGTGTCTGACTCTTGAACATGATAGGGCATTTTAAAAGCATAAATGGGGTGGCTTCAGTAGTATTTGTACTGCATAGATAGGGTATCACATATATGAGGACTTTGCTAAATCTCACATTAAGAACTAGGGAGGGTAAGCCTTCAATCCTGGTTCTAAAAAAAGTTAATGCTGTGCAGAAAGGCTAAACTAATTAAGTATCTGCCCATTTCCCATCTAAATCACGTTGTCTCTGGACAAGATAAGTAGCAGTGAATTTAAATAAAATGTGTTTGCAAGCTGTAAAGTTGGAATATGACAGACTTCAATCTGGTATTCTAACTTTAGGAAATTTTCTCAAATGTTTCTTTTAACTTGAGTGTATTTGAAAAGAATGAGTTACTTAGGTAGGAAAGGTGAATTTCCCCATAATTACTTGTTACTGAGATTTAAAATTTAAATTGATTTGTTAGGACTTATGGAGGTAAGTGGTATTTGAGCCAATAGGTTTTAACAGTCATGATTATAGCTTCACTTTTTCAGAATGTACATCAAATTAGGAAGCTTCTGAAATAGTGCAACTGGAATTGGATAGTTTGCCATTCAGCAGATTCACTATGAAAGCACTGCATATATATATATATGTATGTATGTATGTATGTATGTATGTATGTATGTATGTATGTATGTATGTATTATGTATGTGTGTGTGTGTGTATATCTATCTATCTATCACCTATCTATCATCTATCTATTTGGCTATATGATGAATAAAAAGACAAATAAAGTCACAGACAATTGTTTTTCTGCTTCGGTATGGCTTGAGATGAAAACTCAGAATGGAGATTAGTCTGTACTAATACATACCTACCAAATTTCCATCACTCATTCTTCAATTATCCCACCCTAGTCTCTTATTCTGAATGGAAAATAATGTTGTGAAAGCTGCTTCCCATCTAGTGCTTTCCAGATGTGTTGGACTAGAATCCATCACCTATCAACTTAAGGAAGAGCTACTTTATGGGATTTTCTAAGAAGAAACAGCTGCTCTAGATATTTGCTTTATTATTCTGACATGTTCTGAGAAAAATATATTTCTCAAGGAAATTGCTAATTGTAAAGTTTTATGATTTAAGGATTTATTATTATTATTTTTGCAAATATATCTCGGTCAAGGCTCAAGTGTTTAAAAGAATGAAGAATTATAACTACATCGTGTAGTCCTTTAAATGCTGCCAAATTCAAGTTTCCATAAATTAAGTATCTGTGCAATCTGTGCAAACAGCATTTGAGAAGATATTTTTAAAAACCATTTTGTCATATGACCTCATTGGTCAATTGATTTTGGATAAAACACATAACTAAACTAATCATTATGTACAGAATTAAAATTCTCTTTTGCACATTATGATACAGTACTTATGTGTTCATCAGGTGTATAATAAAAAAAATATCATTTCCATATTTAGAATCAGGGCAATTTTTTTCTAATGATATGCTATCTAATTGCTTAATCAGAAAGGTTATATAGAATAGTTTTAACAGTGGGGTTTTTTCTAATTAACATCATAATGCAAAGCTGCACCACAGCCTATTTTATTAGTGAAAACCAAATGGGCTTAATTTTACCTAATGTCAATCACATCATCTAAACCTACCAGAAACTTTGTGTCTTTTGAATGTCAGGTTAACTGAATTAAATATTTCTTTAATATGCATATTCTAATTTTCTAAAGTATTGTTTAGCTACAATAAATTATAATATATTGCATTTCAAAACTGAGATGATACTAACAAGATTGAGGATTTATTGTATACGTTACATAAGACAATACGTGACCCGTCAAAAGCGCGGACGGCAAAAGCGCGATCGACAAAATCGCGCCTTTGACGTCATCACAGCGCGACGAAAAAGATCGAAAAATTCAAATAAAAATTAATAAAAATTAAATTAAAGCAAGCCGATTCACATAAAGGTAAGGGTTAGGGTTAGGGTTAGGGTTAGGGTTAGGTTAAGGGTTAGGGTTAGCTTTAGAGCGTTAGCGTTAGCGTTAGGGTTAGGATAAGGGTTAGCGTTACGTTTTTCGTTACTTTAACGGTTAGGTTTAGGGTTAGGTTTAGGGTTAGGTTAAGAGTTAGGGTTAGGGTTAGGTTTAGGGTTAGGTTTGGGGGGGTTAGGGGAAGGTTTTAGCTTTATTTTTACATTTTTTCGATCTTTTTCGTCGCGCTGTGATGACGTCACAGCGCGCTTTTGTCGAGCGCGATTTTGTCCTACGCGCTTTTGTGGTGGAACCAGACAATAAGCATTTTTTTAAATGTCAGACTATTGATTCATCTAATTCAGAACTGATTTGTAGCAGTTGTCCAAAAATCTGTTTGAGAGTTAAATTTCATTGCAATAGTTGAATTGGGATCTTTTAAAGGTAAACAAATATCATGCAATTGAGGCAAAGCCCTTTCTATAATTGTTATTACTAGGCTGTATAGTCCAATGGACTGTAAACTGTGCATATCTAGTCATCATGTGTTATAGACAATATGTGCTTGACAAATGGGGGTATATTTGAGGGTAAATTGAGGGTAATAAATTAATCTATGATGTGTATAATTTGTATAAAGTTCAATATAAATAATCTTTATAAAATGCACAAACATTATATACAGGACATTGTAGGATTATAAGAGGAAAATTAGGCTGTCAAGAATTATATGCAAATAGTAGACATTTTAGATTGAGCCAATGGGATATGTGATTGGTTAGAAGATGTAAACCATTTTACTAAGAAGTCATATACATTAAAAAGTGTTTTTTAGTTTAAAACTACTTTTGTCTGAACACTTTGGGGTTCACTTACTAAATATTGTATAATGTTGCAATCTTTTTCTAAACATTTTTATATAACTTTTGTACTTTTGAATACATCCATAGCTGGTTTTGGCATATTTAATTATCACAAATTATTTTGATCCTGAAAGCATATGAATATGAAAAGGCCTTCTTCAAAGAGTGCAGTTTTGTACTGAATAAATAACACTGGATTCTTAGGAACAGGCATATTAAAAAGTTAGGACTCTTTATAACCTCTTTAACTGATATTAAATAAAGAAAACTGTGTACATTAATCTAACAATGGATAGGCTGGTATAAAAAATGTTTGAGTTGAAAATATCAGAAATAAAAAAGATCATGATTGGGATAAAATTCTCCATATCACACAACCTCTAGAAATGCTTATGTTTCCGTTTTATCTCAAAAGGCCATGAAAATGTCATTATCTAGAGGAAAAATATTCAGTTAAGTGTGCCCCCCCTTTTAAAAAGGACAACAAAGTTACAAACATAGAAAAAAATTCTAGTGAAGTAGAAATATCACAAAGAAACATGCCAGCTCTAAAGAACAAAGGTTTAGATGGACAACTGGTTTAGAGGTATTTGCCACTTAAATGGACTTTCCTAGTTAGCTTTTTATTCCTGGGTACAGCAGCAGAAAAGTTACAAACCGCTATTATGTTCGGTAACAAAAAAATGTTTTCCATGCTTTTAAATGAATGTGTAAGTGGAGAATATTTGAAGGATCTGATCTTCGGGGAAGTAAAGTAGGTCATTCGTAAAAATGATTGAATTTCCCTTATAATTATTAATGGAATTCTGTTTCTATTCATATATAGCTTTTTGGAATCTCTTGAGAATGCTTGGGTAGCATAAAGCTCAACTGAGAATGGGCTAAAAACTCTTGTGAATATTTTAACTAAAAATGAACCAAGTTTGGGTCAATCACTTGTGGGCCACAAGGTGGGGAAAGAGGGTTCATTTTGCCACAACAGAAGGAATTGTATAGAACTATTGCATTACAGTAAAGATGTACTATGATGCATACCTTTACCAAGGCCAGTGATTACACTATTAATACATGAAATACACTTAACTTTACAAGTCAGTATAAAACATGAAGTACATCTAATATATCAATTTGATATTTTTATGTGCATAGATTGTGATAACACATGTATGTAGGAACGAAGATTGGCCATGAACTGGATTTTTTCTATTCAATAACCAGTTCATTAAAACCTAAACTGCATTTTAAAGTTCAGCAGTAAATAGAGGACAAATGGCAAATAATAAGGTTTCAACTGGTCACTGACTTATTATATACAACTCTATTTGAATGAATATATATATATATATATATATATATATATATATATATATATATATATATATATATATACATACATACATACATACATACATACATACATACATACATACATACATACATACATACATACACGTAATGCAAAATAACATACAATGTGTTTTATTAGGTTTTAACTTTTAAAACATTTCAATCTCTGATTGAATTATATTACATAATTTAAATTTCTAATCAATATCCCTTTACAACCAATACTTTGGAAATGTAGAAGTAGACTTTTTTCTTTTTTAAATATTTGCCATAACAAACAATAAATTACAACATTTGCTTAGGGAATTACATTTTACTCCACCTCTCTTATGATGATACACCCTGCAACTAAATTTTGGATAGTGTAAGAAATAAAGTTAGATGGTATAATACATAAAATATAAAATAGTAAGCTTGAAAAACCTCACTTTGGCTAATCAGCAGTTGCCAAAAGGCCTAAAACATTTAATCAATCTTTGCTACAAAACACTTTTTTATACATAGGGAGGGGTATATATCTCCTGATAGTCACATTTAAATTTTTGAAAACTATGAGCTCATCCATTTCAGAATGAGTGTCAGATGTTATGATTATTTATGATAGAAGTTTAATGATCAGTTATTGATGTTTCTTTTTTTCCTTTTTTCCTCTTTCATATTTCAGAATGAAGAATAAATTTTGGTATTTTGAATTTGGCACTTCTGAAACTTTCTCTGCTACCTGCAAGAAGCTGCATGAATCTCTGGAAATAGAAGTAAGAAAGTAATTGCTTTGTATAGTTCTGGATAATGTAGAAGTATATATTAATCCAAACCAATATGATAGATCTATTCAAACTGGAGGGGGGGTGAATTACAAATAAAGAAATAAAAATAGAAATGAATGCCAGGTTTAAGACACTCAGCTAGGCAGTGAAATGCATTTAGTTTCAATGACTATTCCACTAAATCCAATTCTCTTTGTTGAGTCCTCAATATTGGAATAAAATTCATTTTATTGAAGTCATATTTTTAAAAACAAATCCATATTATTCACCTGTTTATTGATCCTATTTATCTACCTTTATTTATTTAAATATTTTACATTGTGTGAATCGTGCAGTCCAATCCTAGACTATATACATAAAATTTAAAAATACATATACATTCAATGAAATAATACAATTAAAACAATTACCAAATCTATATTTATAAAAGTGAAATACGACTTATGCAGCATCACAAAGTCTCCAGAACCGTAAAGCCTTCAAACTTGAAATTTGGCATGTATGTTCCTCTTGGCTTCCAGGTGCTGGTTTGAAAAAGATTTTTCAAATGACCATCATATCATTAGTATTTCTTATATTATTATTAATATGCTCTTATGCTAAGGAGTTAGACATTCTATTCCCCCTCCCCACCTAACAAGAATTCTGTTCCAACGGCCAATGGGCATGACCAGCACATGACTCAAGTGGCCTGCGGGTTGGGAATTTAGACATTCTTCTCCCCTTCCCCATCTGAAAAACGTTCTGAAGTTAAGGAGTTAGTTAAGGAGAGAAGGGGATAAGATAGGAGACACCTCTGTGGGGCAAGCCTGAGGGAGAAAAGGGGAGAGGAGAGAAGCTTCCGTGGGGCAACTTTGAGGAAGAGAAGGGGAGAGGAGAAGCCAGTCGTAACGACTCATTAATTTTCAAGCTGTAAGTGATTTATCAAGCCTGATCACATAGTTTCATAGTGGAGCATAGGTATCCAGCTAGTAAAATAATTTAATTATGCCCATGGTTATTATAAAATCTAAACTGTTATATTACATATCAACTAATCATTAACATAATCGGAATCTGTATTATCTCTGGGGTGAGTGTCTCTAAATAATAGCTGATTGATATCAATTGAATGTCCACAGAATGTTGGACAAATAGACACATGGATTTCTATGGAGAAGGCAATCACATAGGTATGATCACAACTGTTCAGGATTCTATAAATGTCAAATCCCAATTAAAATCTGTAATTAATCAGTTTCTTTTTTAAAAAATCAAACATAAAAAATGATATTTACTAGGGGTGCCATTAAGCAAAATAAATACACATAGGTACATCTTGATATAAATATTTAATGAGACTGAATATTCAATTGAATATTTTAAGATATTTTTATACCATCCACCATCTAATTTATATGAATTTTGATTAGATGATTAACATTTTTTAGATTCTTATTGTTTTATTCTTAAGGATAAACTGGCTGTCTGCACATACAAAATTACTTAATAAAGATGGATATTTTATCTACAAATGAATTCTTTAATTTTAAATCAGGAAGGTCTATAAATGAATAGAACTTCAAAGATTATAAAATTCAGATAGAATTTTAGAAATAACCCAGATTGTAGAAAGGAGCGAATTTTATTTGTATTCATGGAGTAATAGATAATAATGTAATTGTATTTATAACTGAATTTGTTTCAAAGGACATTGAAATTTTCTTCTTTATATTTCTTTTCTTTCTTTTTGGACTTTTGTTTTTTATTTGTTTATTTTCAATTTTATTAGTTTATGGGTTTTCTTTAAACAAAACTATAAAAATATAAAAAAAAATAACCCAGACCAATTCCTTCATTATGACTATTTTTCATAAATACAGATATCTGCTTGAAACAATAATGTTCTTGCTGATTTGTAGACCTACCGTATTTTTCAGAGTATAAGATGCACCTTTTTTCCTCAAAGAAGAGGCTGAAAATCTGGGTGCGTCTTATACACCGAATACAGCATTTTTTTTTTTGCCTCCCGAAGCCCCATCCTCTTCACCAAGATAGCCGTGCATTTTCATCAAAAAAAAATGCATGGATAGCCTTATGGAGGCTTTCAGAGTGCTCCTGGGGCTGGGGAGAGCAGAAATGAGCAAAAAAACAACCTGTTTTTTTTGTTCCCCCCAGCCCCCTGCAGCACTCTATAAGCCTCCATAAGGCTATCCATGGATTATTTTTTTTTGATGAAAAATGGGCCATTGCTCATTCCCCCCCCCTCGGAACACTCTGCAAGCCCCCCCCAGGCTATTCATGCCTTTTTTTAAAAAAATGGGCCCGTTTTTGTGAACAATGGGTTTTTGAGGGTTAGGGTTTTCCTTTTGAAAAGCTCTTTAATTGAGTGATGAGAATTACATTGATCAAGTGCTGTGCCAACAGAAACAAAGTCTTAGGTGCTGCAGATTGTCAGTGATTTCCTTTTCCAGTACATGGATAAATACACTTGGAAACATTTACCTATCTACCTACTCACTCTCTCTCCCTATCTACCTATTGTACTTCTCTCTCTCTCTCTATCCCTCTATCTACCTACTCTCTCTCTCCCCTTACCTATCTACTGTATTTCTCTCCCTCTCTCTCTATCCCTCTACCTACCTACACACATTCTCTCTCTTCCTACTTTCTGTATTTCTCTATTTCTCTCTCTCTCTGTTCCAGTTTGGCTTATACTCTGAAAAATACGGTACTTACTTTAAATAACATCTATACCCAATAACCTCTAGAAACTTTAATTATAAATGTCCCAAAATTTCCATCTAGGAATTTTAAAGATAGTAAAGTTGATTTCCTGCCTTTTTGTGAGGGAATGTTTAGTATGCATTTTATTATGTAATTAAAATGTTATATTTTATGACAGCTCACTGTTAGAAAATTTAAAAAAAACCTATGTTAATGTTACCCTTTTCTGTGGAGGTCATAAGTCAGTGTTAAGACATAATGCAATGGAGGGCTGAGTAGAAACTAACAATATAATATGAAATCCAATAAATGAACAAAAACCAAATAAAGAATTAAAAGACACTACTCCTGAAGGGGAATATTGAATATTTATAAATATTTATAAATGTTCAATATTTATAAAAATACAACAATCATTAAAACATCCACAGTAAGCAATAGAAATAAAATGAAAAATCCCTAAAACATAAAATAAATCAAAATCCCAATATCATTTAAAATACTTTTTCATATGATTCTAAAAGTTAGCTAAAGTAGAAACTAACCTCATTTCTAGTACTGGGCATTTCAGAAGGCCAGCACTGTCACTAAAAATGAATTGAAAATTCATTCCATTACATATTTATAGCAGTAAGTATGTATGTGTATACACACACGTTCATATTGACAAAAAGCTGACACTTAGGTTTTAATAAAACTCATTCCTAATGGCAGCAAACTCCATGTCAACCCAAGTAATTTACTGTACTGTATCATAACTCATTGATTATTTAGGATTGAAACTACAGAGGTACTATATAATGCATATATTATATATCATGTATTAAGAAATGAAGTCCAGGAATGAGAGGCAATTTCTGTTAGAGTTGGGATTAATAAGGAGAGCTATTTTTTGCATTCTCTAAAATGGCTGAATTTAAGTAATTTAAATAGTGAGATAGTTCTTGCATGACTTGAAATATGAATATTGGAATTTGAGAAGAAGGAGAAGGAAGAGAAAGAATAATCTGTATTCCAATTTAGGAAACCTTATCTATGCATTTATCTTGACATTCATTTGTGCTCATTTGGGCTACTTTTCTGATTTCACATATGTACACATATATTACTATTTGTAAAATATTTTCTTTTCCATGTTTGGTAAAGTCAGAGAAAAGGTGGAAAAGTTGGAACCCTTTTTCCTGCAGAAGTATTTATGTTTCCCATCGTTTTATAAGTAACAATGATTATAAACCTTCACTAGAAAACAGATAGCACAAAAAACGAGGCTGTTTTTCAAAGAGTTTATTTCAAATTATGGGGCTTTTTGAGAAAAAAATACACATTCAAGAGGTATGTGGAGAAATGCAAAGATATTCCGTGGAGAACTAACCTGGGTTGCCAGAGCTTGTAGTTTCTCTGACAGAAATAGAATAGAATTTGTATTCCTTTACCATTTTCATTATTACCTTTTGGGGGGGAAGCTGACAAGGAAGAAGGGAACATAAATATATGTGGAACATTATTTCAAAGATTCAATAAAATAGAACTGAAGCTTAACTTAACGTGTAACTTTCTCAAGAATCAGGGCAAATTCAAACCTGCTTTTAAACAAACTGCCATAAAGAGTGATGCACTTTAATTTGGAAGACTTACTCATACTTCCCTACCAGAATCGTGTAAAGCTCCATTTTTAAAAATTGGATGAATTTGAGAAGTGCTATTTTGAAAAAAATATACAATGATATTGCACATGTTAAAGACAAATTATAAGGAAGCAGCTTATGAACAAGGGCTACTTTTGTTGAATTGCTCCTTAAATAATCTGTTTTATTGTTTGACAAAACTTTAAACTTACTTCACTTCAGTGTCATCCTGCAGGTTTTCCTTATAAAAAGTATAGACAATATGTGATTGAGAAATTCTTCTTTACTAATTCTGAAAGTAACTCATCACAGCATGATTCTGAGGCCTAGTGAAATAATTGTCTTAGTGTACTGCCTGCTGTGTTCGATATTGAGTGAAAATGCTCCCTGCACCTTCTTATATCACAATTCCCCTTTATTTAAATAATTTTAGTCAGATGGAGGGGGGGCACAAGACCTTTATAAATTAACAGCAGGGAAATACCAAAGGTGTCAGATTGCATATTTATCATCTTTTTCGTGTAATACTTAAATATGTATTAAGAAGTGACTGACATAAATTAGGCAGATTTCTGAAGCCACAGGCTGTGGCTTGTAGAGGACCCCCTTCGGCTTGACATTTCATCCTTGTCAAAGATCAAATTATTTTAATTTAGGCTGCAAATTATAAGGAATGAAGACTTCTTTGTGGGAATTCCCTGTGGTAATCTGACTTTTGTTGTTACTGCTGCTTGTCAGTGTGCAAAAGATATAATATGCATGCAAATAAGGTTAAAAAATATGTACTATCTAATTATCCAGCCAGTACATTCCACTTGAAGACAGTGGGAGGCCTGACACACAGTATGTGTTTGATTCATTGAGGCCTGCAGGGTATTTACACAAGATTACTTTTAATTATGAAATTAATATCTGTTTATCAAGAATGTATAGCAGTAAGTGAGTATACACATGAGTAGAATTTTTAGTAAAAAGAAATTCTCTTAATACTTAACACCTATATGACATGTAAAAGTTTGATTCTAATAAAAAAAAAACTGTTACTAAGCATATACACATACACACATGTGTCTCCACTAAAGAAACTTCACACACTTTGTTATCAGTACAGCACCATGTAGTTCCTGCTTCTGTTACTGCAGGTGTTAGGAATAAATGATAAATACTCTATTTAGATTGGAATTTTTTGTGCAGATTTAAACTTTGATTATTAAAAGTAGGTTAAAACGATTAACTGTTATTATAATGTTGAAATAGTAGAATTATTAAAGGTTAAAGAAACTTGTAGCCTTACAGAGGCTGTGGGATATCAGTCCTATCATCCCTAATTGGCAAGACTAATAGCATTATGATTAGACTTACTTATCAGTACTGAAAAGAATCCAGCCTCTTGGAATTATTTTTCCTGCTGTAGATGATAAAGTCAAGCAGCATCTGGAAAGCACCCAACTAGTCTGTATTACTTCCAAGATATTAATATTCTGAGTGCCAGCTATTAATGCTTACTAAAAGACTATTCCAGGTTCACCTATTTTATGCAATAAGTTTATATTCTGTTCCTGCACTTCATATATATTATATGTATATATATGTACCTGGATAAAAATTATAATAATATATTAATGCCTGTTTTTATTATCTGTTCTTATTTTACATCACCCAAAGTCACATACAACATGAGATAAGTAGCTATATAAAGGGGATGAATGAATGAATGAATGAATGAATGAATGAATGAATGAATGAATGAATGAATGGTATCCTAGATCAATGTTACCCAAAACAAGTAGAAAAAAAAATACAATGGAAAGCAGCCTTCCCATAGCTGGTTGGAATTAAGGTCTGACATATGAAACTCACTAACTTGCAGAAAGGTAGTGTAGGAGATTAAAATGACTGTGACCACAAAAGTACTGTTTTAGGTACTTTCAGGCTGAAAGGATAAGCCATGACATCTGCTGCCCAAAGGATACCATGGTGGCTCCTTTCATGACCCTGTCAAGGAACTGGAGCAAATGATAAGAACTTACCCCACCATGCAGCAGCATTCAGGTTTCAAACATGGGTTTTCTAATATCCAATCCAATGTCCTAACCACATGAACTACTGAGCTGCTGGGACGGGTCCATTAAAAGGAAAGTAATCTGCCATTTAGAGCTGTAAAGGTTACAACCAAAAACTTGAATTGGACTGGAAGTGGATGGGCATAAAAGAAGAATCTTATGCCCAAGATGCCCAGGCAGCTGCATTTTGTACCAGCTGAAGTTTCTGCAGTCCCATATAGAGAGAATTGCAAAAGTCCAAACAGGAGATGACCAGGTCATGAGTGACCAAGCAGAGAGCCTCCCTATCCAGTATTAACTCCAGGAGTCTGGAAGCTCGGCTAGTTTGCCAAATCTGATATAGAAAATTAATACAAGAAATATATGTTTAGTAAAGTAATTTAAATAACAAAGATGCTGATATCCTCTAATCCCTAATTGATTTCTTCCTCTTTATTTTATTTTATCTTATCTTATCTTGATCCTCTCCATCTCTGTCTCTTTTTCTTTGGCAGTGTGATGGAATTCAGATAGATCTGAATAATATTTCTCTGGAAGGAATTGCTATTTTGAACATTCCAAGCATGCATGGAGGATCAAATCTTTGGGGTGAGACCAAGAAAAGGCGAAGCCATCGTCGATTTGAAAAAAATAGGGCAGATAAAAGGATCACTGTTACAGATGCTAAGGAATTGAAGTTTGCATGCCAAGGTGAGTTTCCAATTTTAAATGAATAGTTGGTTCTGAGTTCAAGCTTTCAGATTTTAAAATAACAGAAAATAATAGATCAAGTATTAAAAATAACAGAAGATTGTTTAACATATGAGGGATTTTCTGATGGAGGGGATTTATAGAAAAGCTCTAACTAGGGCAGGTGAAAAGTTTATGTCTATCAGCTTTTTAAACAGTATGCTTCCTGTCTGGGCTCAGATTTTGTGACTTCTTGACAGTTTCCAAAAATGATTTTTATTTCCAAATTAAATATACTTTCTTGGCTGATATAAAAATACATTTTACTAGAAATGTGTGTACAATTTGTACTATGACAGAATTTGCTGTATTTTGCAAATGACAAGGTTTATTCTACACCTTGTCTTGAAAATCATACACACACACACACAGTCTATACATATATGCATGCATGCAATTGTTTGTTAATCTCTGAATAATTTAATAAGTATCTTATCAGTTGCTTTTATTTCCTGAGTGAGACAATATTCACTAGCTTGGACAAAGTCTCCAGAATTGCTAGTTTGTATAAGGGTTTTTTTCATGCAAGTTTCTATTCCTCTTAATATTTTAATTATCTTAATAGGCCTTGGAATTAATTTGCAAACAAGTTATTTCCATCAATGCCAAAATGTCAGTAGAAGCTTAGCCTTGTTATCCAGCTTTTCTTTTAATCCTAATGTAGCTTTGCCAGCTAAATAGATGTTTTGCTTTATAAACAACTATTTAAATATTTTTCGTGACCTATCTATGCAGGGGACTTTGTAAAACGAAAAGTCTGGCATTGATTAACAGAGTTGTAGCAATATGAAAGAAAGTTTCCAGGCATTCTAACTAACAGTTACAGGAATTGAAATGTCAGCAGTACAATGTTAGCAAACAGTCCTGTTACTGTAAAGGAAGTGCAAAAGCATTTTGACTAAGATTAACATGTCATGCAAAAATTTATTTTATTGTTGGATGGGCAGTCTGTCCTAGCACCATTGCAGATGTGGTAAGGATTAAGATGATCTGTATAGGCAAATAGAAGGATTGAGTCATGGAAACCAATTTTCAGGAGATCACAGACAAATGATGTTATAGAATAAAGAAGTAGATTACAGAATAGGCATTCAACTAAGTGTAGGAGCCAGGAATTTATAGATAAAGATGCAGACCTGAGCAAATAATAAGAGGAGACAGAAATCCAGCATGTCCAATGGAAATTATGTCAATTCTGGGTGAAGACATTGAATATGTTGTTCTTGTTCCCCAAAGATAAAAGCATATTTATGATAAGTAGAACAGACAAAGATGGTGAGGGAAAAATTTGGACCAAGACCATGAATGTAACATATAACAGAAGCATGAAACCAAAGCAAGCAACACAATGCAAGACTAAACTTTTTGTTCAAAAAGTTGTTTACAGGAAAATTGAGTGATTAAAACTTCATCAACTTCAGAAGTGGTACACTTCAGGTCAGAAGTTATAGTATTTCCACAGTCTTGGATAGAAAACAAAATGTAATTGATATTGTTTTCCATCAGTAAAACAAAGGAGATGACGTAGAAGGAATTTTTCTCAATATCTACTCTTTGGCTCTGCAAACTCTCTGACTGCTTTTCTTATAACATGGCTTAGAAACAAAATATTGCAGGGGGAGGGGGGAAGCAGGAGAAAAGCCTAACCTAAACTCTTCTATGAAAATGCTTTTGTTCTCTTCATGGCTGTGTTGGGTAATAAAGCCTCCTGATCATATCAAAATATAGAATTTCTGGTGTTTCTACATCATTAAGAAAGTTATAGAAAAAAATCTTTCTCAGCATTATCATATAATGTCAGGTACTTATATTTAAGGAAGGAGAACAGAGGAAACATGCTATTGGTTATTATTTAATCAATTATTATCTTGAAAATATTCAGCCTTTCACCTTATCATATATACACCATATTTTGCCATCTATCCAGAAAGCATATAGAATGGCAGTGAGTTAGAATATGCTTAATTCTATTTGTTTTTCTATGATTGTCTATATTTATTCCAGTTTGAGTACTAATTAAATACATGTTCTCAAATGGGCATAAATAATTCAGTCACCTTTCTTTCCTCATATTCTGCACTAGAAAATATATAACACATTCAAATATAAGAATATAAAAACAATTCTTATCTATTTGAAACATTAGGTTAAAATAGAACAACAGTTGAAAAGTAATAAGTACAGCAAATGAAACTGTAAATCCTTCCTTTCATTTATTTATTTATTTTGCATTTCTTTTAAATGCAAGCTATAGAAAATGGTATTATCTGACATTCACTGTCCTTCCATGCCTGACCTTATTATATTGCAAACTGAAACAGTTGCTATAGGTAAGAAGCAGCTTTTAAAAGGAACGTCATTTTCATGTCTTCTGTATCAGTTTTTCTCACCTTTTTCTCTCTGTTTTTAAAATGTTAACTGCACTCAGAAGACGTCCTCTTATTTTCATATTATGCATTGTAAGGTCTAAAGCTAGTAATGTGAACATATCACTATTATGTTCTTGGCACATATACCTGCAAATTAAATTATCCGTAAGATCAGCTTTACTGTCTCAATGCTTTAACCTAAATTTCTAGAATAAGGACCTAAAGCAGTGTTATCTTTGTGAGCTTAGAGTTGGTAAGAATTTGTTTTCTAAAGAAGCAGCATGCTGCCAAACACTTATTCAAAGACCTCAGAGAGTTGCCAGTTAGATTGGCTCTAACCACTGCCATACCCTTTTAGTAGAACTACTGACATTCTACTTTTGTCTTCAACCAGATGTCATCCATTATTGAGAACATTCTCTCTGCAGGTGCATTGGATTCACTGCATGCCAAAACAAATTCAGTTAGCAACATAAGATTTTTATTATGCACTTTTTTAAAAGATTGCTAACAGCTAGTCTCACTTTCATTAAAAATACTACATGTAAAAGATAGAACTGAATTAAAAAGTGTTGGAAATGTTTATAACACGTCAGAAAACCGTTCTTCAACATAATTCCAAATGCAAGTGCTACAGATTTGCTTAATTGATATTGAAAAAAATATGGATAGGTTTTGTTTTATTTTTCAGTATTGAGTTAGATTCTAAGACTGATCTAATGCAGTGAGTGTGTGTCTGTCTGTCTGTCTGTCTTCACATGTATAGTATGTGTTTTCTGCAGAATGAGTAACATTTCCATTCTTCATTGGAATAATCTCAATTAAGTAGGGTCACCTACTTTACTGGAGCAGCAAGATTTTTAGCCTCTGCACTGTGTCTTTTGTCCTGAGTTTTATGTCTATAGGAGAAAACTTTTAGTTTTGGTCATCTTAAATTGTTTATTAGTCATGACATACAGTGTTTTAACAGGGTGTCAATGTGGAATTTTCCTGTTTACTTGGAAAAAATAATGACTGAACTTGTAACTTTCTTTCAAGCAGATGAGCTACTGGACTTCTCATAAAAGAGAAGCTAAAATAAAATAATCATAGGCTTTTATTTTCTTCCTGGGCTATGTATATTGGACAAGCTGAAATGTGATAGAATGTTAAGCACTATTACATTATATCGGCAATATTATCTGTATAGATAACATTATTTTTATTTGCTTCTAGTTGATCCTAGATTTGGGAATGGGGCAGTGATAGTAGAACACAGCTATTTAAATGCTTTTTGAATGGACTGTCATAGATATTATAATGTTAGCTTTGTGCACCCACCCCAGTCATGTGGGGAAATATTATGTATGTATTATTAGGATGTTTAACAAGAATGAAAACAGGTAAATAAATCTCCTTCTGCCACATGTGACTGGGTGAAGATCTATTGGGGAAATAAAGTGAAGATGAATCTTTATACCGGAATTAGTAGAAAGTAATAAGTATTACTTATATGCAAACAAAAAAAATTAAATTGACAATGGAAAATATTTTAAGGAATTATAATGATTTTGCTATTAAGAGGTGAGTGTTCCTCTTAATTTCACTTTAAGATAATTTACATGGATATGCATACATCAAAGAACTTTAATGAAGAATTGGCTAAAATTGACCATACTTACTTGGATGATAGATGAAATTCACTTATGTTAAAATCATTTGAATGTTAATCTTTTTTGATTAAGAGCCATATATTGCATGTTAGTTAAAAAGAGCAAGTAACTGAACTTGAGATCCTTTGCATACAAACATACTGAAATACTCTAATGAGCTCTACAGTTTGGGGAGTATGTGACAAGGCTCATAACTCAGAGGTCGCCAGCCTTAAAAAACAAGGATACTGTGAACCGACTGTATAGATACTGTCTACCGACTGTATAGATACTGTCTATACAGACCTAAGAGTCATTCTTGTTGCTGACTCTTGAAATCCTCCATATAAATTTCATATTAAGCCAATAACGATGTTTGTATGTTAGCCAGATTTCCTTACATCTGTTCTCTAAAAAAATTGTCTATTCTAGAATATTTGCTCTATATTTTTGAATATTTGCCATCCCTTTTGAAACAAATTCATACATATACCAACATATACATTTTAATAATATCATATTATTACACATGGCTGGAAATTATTAGAAATTATCGCTATGTCTTTAATGTTTTTGTGAATTCAAGCAGTACCAAAGAAAACAAAAAGTCTGTGACTATGTGTTTAGGAAGATCAGAAGCTAAATATGATATTAAGAAATTCCATTAGATATTATAGTTGGAGCTAACAATAATTATAAATAATTGTAGTCAGCAGTTTAAAAATATGGTCACTTTGAAAAAATAAAACCTCATGTTATTCTGAAATAGTCATACTTTGCAAGGAAAAAGAGCTATTTTCAGTATTAAATGTTATTCCCATTAGAGAGCCAAAATTACTTTAAATAAAGATACTGATTAAACCTGAGTTCTGAAGTTAAGAAGTTCTGTTGATTGATCTACAAATTCAGCCAATTAAAATTAAACATCCCACCTGCTGAAACTTAGCATTATAAAGGTACAGTAAGAAATATCTTATTGCATATATTAATTTATTTATATGTTACTTTTCTACTTTATAGGATTTTATATTTACAGGTTATTATTTATAAGAGTTTTGACAATTGTGGTAAGATGGGCAGCCAATAAATTTTATAAATAAACAAAGTTAATTTTAACAACAAAAGTTGTAACAATGTTAACAACAAAACAGAGGAAATTACCCAGTCTTTTAACACTTCAAGAAATACTTTTTAATAAACAATGGATACATAAACTTGGTGAATTCTTAGTATTCAAGCAAATATAAGTTCCAGCATTTTATATCTTTACTATTTTTTTTGACAACTGTATAACAAAGCCATTTTCTATGCTGTTCATGCTAACTAAATAGGATCTTTCTTTTTCAATTATCTAGAAATATTTTTTGTCAATTATCCAGCAGCTCACATGATCAAAACCTGCCATTAACTGGATGGTTCTGTCAGTTTCATATAATGATGGAATATATATTTAAAAGACATTCATGTCTCTATAGAAATCAAACACCTGGTCCCAGAGCAAGAGAGATGTGATACATGTGCTATTAAATATACCTACTTACTGAATTCAGCACTTTTAAATTCTATGGTCACCATGTCACCATTTCTTTTGAGTTGCTTCTTATAAAAACTCCTATTATCTTTTGTTTTAGTGGAATCCATTTATTTCCTGCTTTTCCCATGTGCCAGTATGCTAAGTGAAAGCTTTTTACCTGCTCTGCTATGAACTTAACACTAGAGCTAACATTGCTGCTCTTAAAAAAAAAGGCAAAAATGAGAGGTTTTGAAAAGACATGAGCTTTTCTACAGCTCATCTCAGCACAGAACTTTATTAGGGTCAAGTGTACACTTCATGAATTAACACATAGAAAGTAAAACTAAAGCTATTTTAAATGAGCCATGGAAGAGATTTTGCAAGACCTACAATAAAAATGTACCTGTTAAGGTGAAATGTGAAAAACTGCTTCCATCAAGTTTAATATCATGTTACCGAACAACAGCAACTTTTAAATGAGTATATAGATTGTAGTGAAAATGTTTTGAAGTTTTAATCTAATGGTTAAATCATAGCAGAAACTTAACTAATAACTCAGTAATAGCAGTAGTTCAGAGATAATAGTTCAGTTTTAATTTAATAGATAAAATGGAATTTATGTATTATTTCCATACTATACAAAATGTAACAATCAGTGTCACCATTGGAAATCAATACAAGTGGTATATTCATTCATTCATTCATTCATTCATTTCCCACCTTTATTATTTTTATAAATAACTCAAAAGTGGCAAATATATCCAAAACACTTTCCTCTTTCTATTTTCCCCACAACAACAATCATTTGAGGTGAGTTAGGCTGAAAGAAAGTTATTGCCCTTAGTTCACCCAGCAGACTCTCATGGCAAAGGTAGGACTAGAACTCACAGTCTCTAGCTTTCTAGCTTGGTACCTTAAGCACTAGACACCCCCCCCTCTGTTTCTTCCTCCCCTTTCCTCCTTCTCCTACTCCCTTCCTCCCCCCCTCTCACTCCTGGCAGAAAGCAAATAATTTTTCCCTTTGACCTATTCCTTCTCTGTACTATATATGCAATATCGTTAAATGATAATTGTATGGAGATCTACATTTATAATTTTGTACAGATCTGTAACAGAGTTATTTTTTCTTGTGAATACTATCTTCCCTTGTGGACTATTTTATGTTCAATTGTCATGAGGTACTCTTACTGGTTACTACTAGCATGGAGCAAAATTTGCTTGGAAATGTAGACCTTATTTCCATGGAATCCAGATGATTCTTCAAAATTCTATGATAAACCTTTAAAAGTCTTGCTTTGAATATGTTGTCCACTCTAAGCAGCGATGATAATTTAATGATGAAATTGATCTCTTTAATCAATGCTCTGCTTCTAGATTCATTTATAATAGCCATCATTCATAGGATTCAAAACAGACAGAATGTTATCCTTGTTAGAATTATGTTAAGTGAACCTACCTCAATCAGCATCTCTATAAAGATTGTAAAACGATGCTTCAAGGATTGGCAATAAACAAGATTCCACTCTCTCTCAAGTGCTTTAACAACAGACATTGAACTATAGGCATTATGCTTGTGACCTAGTTAGTTGGAAATAATTGGTACGGAAACAGTTGGTACTCACCTTCAAATAAAACTATGGAACTCTTTCACCCTTTCAGTCTCACTGTGTAAATGTGAAAGTACCGTAAATCCTGTTGACAGTTATTGCCATATACAGTATACTGGCACACAGTCAACAGTGTTTGAAAAGTGTTGTGCAGCAAAGCTAGTGCCCATTACCTGTCTCCCTATATTTTTCTCACAATTTATTTTCACCCCAGCTGGCAGCAACTCACGATGTCATTAATTTGTGCTTTCAAATGCAGCCTGTTTATAGTACAGTTATATAAACAATAGAGTAGTTTACAAGCCACACATTTTATTTTTTTAAAGGTCATCATGTAAAGATGATGGAAGCAAAACAAATGGGTCAAGGGGTGATCCAAAATTCCCTGGTAAATTTTTGATGCAGAAAATGTCAATTATTGTTCTTGCAAAAAAAGTTGGCTCATCAAAAAAATTTAATGGGAAGTGTAACTAAACAGAAGAGATTTCTTAGGAGATGGTGCTCATTCATTTCTTTTATAAATTAAAAACATTATTTGGGCTATTCATCATTCAGATTTATTGATTTGATCTTGTTTATTTCATTTTTCATTGTGAAGCTCACCGGATAACATTACAACAGTACAACAAAACAATAAAACCAATAAAAAATCAATAGAATCTCTTGAAAGCAAGAATAACCACAACCAAACTTTAAAAGCCAAGACATTGCTCTTAAAAGACATTAACATAATTAAGAAACATAGTATTGATTAATAGTAAGTCAGTTTTATTAAACAGTCCTAGAACTGATTTCTTTTTTTAAAAAAAATAGAAATATGACTTTCCTAAAATTTGTTCAGGATTTTAACTATTTTCATAGCAGAAGCAATAATAACAAATGACAAGTAAAACTTGTAGGCTATATACAAGTTGAAAAAAAATATTTGCCCCCAAATTAATCATTTTAATTAATGATAGTATTTGATAATTAATGATGGTTACTTATAATGTTAATGCATTTATAATTATTTGTATAAATGTAAAATTAATTTATGAAGTTAGTAAACATATTTATTATTATTTCAATCTTTTATCAATCATGTAGAATATTATGATTTGGTAGGGGTAGAAGTATGTTTTTTTCCCAGCAGCATATTTCTGACATGGATGTTCATTTTCCAGTGTTATTGAGCAATTGGTGAGAATCAGAAGTGGTATTCAGCCGGTTTGGGCTGGTTCGCTTGAGCCAGTAGCGGAAATTGTGGGTGGGCCCAGTGGGCCCGCCCACCTACCCACCCACCCCAGCTCTATTCCATCATATTTAGGCACATTTTTGAAGGCAGGTGCATGTGTGGAAGGTGCACACACGACAGAAGGCCAGATGCATGCACAGAAGAGACGTGTGCACCCACAAACCAGTGGTAACAAAATGTAAAACCCACCATTGTTGAGAATCTATTTGGTTTTCTTGTCAGAACACTGGATTATGTTGCCATTTTCTTCTCAGTGAATCCTCTTTTCTATGACCTTCATGAACCATAATGTGCACTCCCAACAGCTTCATTGGGTTCCACAAGTCTAAAAGATAGTAAAGCATGAGGAGGTTTTCACTATTACAAGCAGCTAACTTAATACAAAGATTAACTTCTGCCCTCAATGGCAGCCTTCAGGACACAAAAAATTAATAACAAAGAAAACTCTATTTTGTAAATTGTACAAAATTGAAGATATGGGGACACTTTTGTGTTCCATAGTGATATTAAGTGTTTTCTTTCATTAGATGCATATAATTTGAAGATTATACACATTAAAATGTAAATTTTAATTAAACATATTTAACGTATTTGATAAATCTGGTTATTCTTAAAAGCAGGGAAACTATTAATTATATGTAATGCTATTAAAACTTGATCTAAAACATACCTTTATTATCATAATTAACTGAAATGTATTATGTATAGAATAGTGTAGTAATGTACTATAATGATTTCCTAATTATACTAAATAAATTATCTTTATAGTGGTAAGTAAAAATCACAGTTTCTATGTTTTATTGCATTCAAGGAAGAACATGAGGCTATTTCTCACATACATTTCAGAAAACCTTCCAGGTGTCCAGGGCAGGGTTAAATGGATAATATAGTGTTAGACTCTCTTGAGAGCATGTGTCTGCAGTTAAACAAATTGAATAGCGATGACAGATTTTGCTGCCTCCTCATATAAAGGTCAGCAGGAGAAACCATCTATTTGGAATTACAAGATATAACTCAGAATCTTAGCCAAATCCAAATTCAAACATCTTATCATACTAAAGTCAATTCTTTTAATGTAAGCTTTAAAAAAAAAACAATTACTATCTTGAAAGATCCCTAATGCAGAAAAGCTTCCGTATTATCTTTAGTAGATCCACTTGCTACCTAAGCTATGAAATGTTATCAGTCTAAATATTTCTAAAATGCATAAGATCATTTTAACTAAATAATTATATAATAACAACAATTTGGCTTCTTGAATGCTTTTGGGTGTATCACAAATTTATTTTAACTCTAATGTATCATGTACTGTTTTATAGAAATTTTATGTTTTTACACAATGACATTGTACATGTCTCAGTATCTGTTGGCTGTGCTGCACACATGAAAGGGAAAAAAATGAAAACATGGAGCTGTGTTGAAGCAGATCCAGTATACTAAGTACAATAGGAATATCTATGGAGAGCTAAAAATAGTGGCTCTGCTATTTGGAATGCAGTTCGGATATTTAAGTACTGTTTGTTACATGTGTGAAAGGGATTGTATTCAAGAGAGTAGAATAACATTTTAAAAAATTGCCATTCTGAAAGAAATTAGTTCCAAAATAAAAAAAGTGGCACTTGAACTATTTATTTACCCAATAAATATATTTTTGCTTCCGCTTCAAATCCCAAAGTTGAACTGATAAACATTTTTGTGAAAGCGATGAAAAGGGAAGCTGAAGGTTTTCATCCCAAGAACGCCTAGATTAGGAAAGGCATTTTTATTGATCCACAGATCAGATATGTCATCAATGACAAGTGGTTTGATGATCTGTTAGTGTTGCCAAAGAAGATCATCCAGAAAGCATTCAAGGATGTTGTTGAGACTTTTCCTCACAACTACAGAGCACTAAGCTATACAGTATTCAGTGGGTGACAATTTTTTTAAGCATATAAACCATTAAGTGCAACATGAAGATTCATTGAAGATTCATTTTCTACATTCACATTTGGACATCTTTTCTGAAAATTTAGGTGCATTCATGGTGAAAGTTTTCACCAGGACATTGCTACATTGGAAAAACAGAATCAGGACAACTGGAATCCCTCAATGCTGGCTGACTATGTCAAGCTCTGCAACAAGATGCTTCAGGCATTGAATACAAATGAAAATCACTAGCAAAACACTTTTGGCCCTGTCATAGTGTTTCAGAAACATTATGCAATTTAACAAATATGCTAATTAAAAGTTAATTTTGCATTTCTCAAGTTTCCTATGTGATACAGTATTTTTGAAATTATATTTGTGTTTATTTTGAAGGGAACATCATCATCATGAAAAGTTTTGCAGGAAACAATTTAAAAAAAAAAAGTGTAGTCTAGTGTATTTTCACAGCAATAGTTTGATCTTAGCATATTATATTTTGGCTGTTCAAAGTAGTCTAACAAAATAATAATAGTGGTAGTACAAGCAGCACACACAGAAGCACACAAATATACATTGAGCAATTCACAAATATACATTGAGCAATTCTGAGAGAATAATGGCTAGTGAATCAGTTTGTGTTGTTTGTACTCAACTCCAATTGTGAAAAGTTTTATTTAGAACTGGCATTTCTGGAGTACATAAACCTGGATGACTTGTGTAAAGTGTTCTCCTATTTTTTTTCAACCATTTAGCCTAATTATGGTAGACCCACTTTTTCAAAGGAGGGGAGTTGGAGGTTAAAAGATGTAATGAAGGAAGGAGGAGGGAGGAAGGAAGGAAGGAAGGAATATTTTTTTTGCCAACTTCTCGAAAGGAAAATCAATGGGGAAACTGGCAGGAAGTTGTTGTGCTGCCATTGATTTTTACCTTCTGTAGTCATTCTATTTCTCTGTTTAAGTAAGGAAATATCTCTGAACTGATGGCCCAACAGTTCATGGGCTGTATACCAATCACACTAAAAGTTATTGCTATTGCTATTATTATTTTCTCCCAAGTTCGATTCCTATGCTGAAGCCTATAGCATACCCCCCACAATTTATAGATATTTGTGTCTTTAAAGGCTTTATAATTATTTTATTGATAAAAGTTAATGAGTGGTTGATAGGCATGGCTTCTTCAATAACTAAGGCTAGATTGTAACTTCTCCACACTTGGTTGAATAACTGCCCGCCTCCTTTTTCTAAAATAAATAACTGTGTTTCTGACCAATGCTTCTATACCATGAAAGATTAAATATTACATCAAGTAAGGATAGAGTAACATGATTTATTGGAGAACTTAACAAAAAGTAATACCTTCACTTTATTTTAAGACATTTAATTATAACCTTATAAGTAGTAAGCTCAAAATCATAAAAATATAGAGGTAGATAGGTAATTTACACCATTGAGTCCAACAACCACTTAATATAAAAATCCAAATTTAAAACATCCAAGATAGAGGATTGTCTAATCTCTGCTCCCACATACGTAGATGATGAATGGAATCCCGTCACCTTCCAGATAATCTGTTCCATTATTACTCTTACTGTAGCTTGCTGTTACTATTAACATTTTCACCTAATTTTAGTCAGATTCTGCCTCATGAAACTTTTTTTTAACAATACTAGTCCCTTTATTCATGGTAGAGTCAGAGTGACTGAATGGAGCTGAGTGTTTACTGGCCAGTTGCCTTTCCTGACAGCTATGTGGTGTTTGCAGCGGATATTTTCTCTTTGCACTCTGAGCAGGAAAAATCTGTTCTGCCCAAAATTGAACTCTTAAGCTTTCAAGTGCAAGCAAGCGTTTTCACCTCTTGGCCACCACTTCTCTTTCTAAAACTTAAACCTATTTATTATTTCATATCCTCACTAGGGATATAATCTTGCCCTTCATCTAGGTGGCATTGTTTTACTGAAGTTACTTTAAAAAGCTATCATAGCCAAACTCAGTTATCTTTTTTCAAAGCCAAGCATATCCGCTCCTTTTGCTTACACTTCCTAAGGCTTAGTTTTTAGTCCCCAATTTTCTCAGTCTCAGAATTTGTATCTGTTTCTTTTGAATCCTTCTTAAATCTGATGGACAGAACTGGACAGATTTCTTGAAGTAGAGCTGAGCAAAGCAGATGAGAGTAGAACAATTACTTCCACTGCTATAGAAGGAAATATAAACATTTCCTGTTAGGCAGGAAATATAAAACTTGGGAGGAGAAAAAAAAGGATTATCATGGTGTTTTAACAATGGAACAATTACTGCAAATCCCAATTGTTAAATTAATAAATATTTATTACTGATTTAATACCTGTTCAATAGCTTTATCAAAGTGTACTATGTCACTGAAACAACTACAAAGAATGTTGAAGGTCCTATTAATTTGCCACCTTTCTTGTGCCATTGGCAATTGCGCAAGTGCCCCCAATGACCACAGTAACCATTTAATTATTAACATATTTAAAATATTTTAATTCTCCTGGTAAAATAGCATCTATATTCACATTGCAAGGAAAATTTTGATTTAAAATGTACTTTAAAATATATATATTATTTATAGTTCTATTATATATACAGCACAATCTTATGTATATCTCCTTGGAAGTAAGAATTCATTGAATTCAATGAAACTTGCTTTCAAGAAAATGTGCATATAATTGAAACCACCTAGTGTGCTCCCTAAATGCCAAATGTCTGTTGGCAAACAGCTCCCAAAATACTACAGAGATAATCTATTGCTAAATAATTAATTTTGACTTTTTGTTCATAAGCATGGTGGACAGTAAATAAAAATATTTAGAAACAGTCTATGATATTTAGAAACAGTCTAAAAATAATGTAATATAAAATAGGAATCAGTCTTTTCATTTGTCTCTCTTTAAATAATACGATAATTATTATAAGGACTACCAATGATTGTTACAATTATATTCTTTATAGCAAGGTAGTGGAAAGGGTGAACTTTTTTTGTAATAAAGCTTTTAAAATTGTATTAACATTAATATTAACAACATAAAATAATTAACATTATTATCATTTAATCTTCTGTCTATTTAAAAAAAATACAGGATTAATACTTTATATCCTGGATTGCTCATATTTACAAAGGCTTGGCTAAATAACATGACCAGACTAATTCTTTATACTGTGATGGTTGTGTTGTTTGCTTTGACCAATTTATTTGATAGGTGGATTAAAAACTGGTTCTTGGAAAAATAAAAGGTGAATGATGAGGGAAATAAAGGTTAGCTTTCATGATAGATTATCATGATGGAATTCCATAATTGATGGGAAAATGTTTATATATTGCTATGTAAATATGAATAAAACAATCTAGATTTGACTCAGCCTTGGCTTTTTATGTAGACTCATGTTGAAACTACACCAGATCAGTACCTCATTATAAAATATTACTACCCACTTACAATTTATTATATTTGCAATCCTAATTTTGCAGTATATTTGCTACAAGTAAAAGAGTATACTATATAGGCCAAAATAAATCTATTTTGATTTTATATACACAATACCATAACTTTTCAGTAGTTCCCATTTCTTTGTTTTAAACACAGTGTGCCAGCTTGCAATGTTTACCCCCACTCCCTGCATAATTTGTAGGTAAAATAAGTTTTACACTGGCATGGTCTTTGCTTTTGAGGAAATATTGCATTAACTGAAAAAGATGCAATGCAAGAAAAAAACAGCTTCAGTAAAAGAATGTAATCAACTATAAATCACAATTTTAAGAGGAGGATAGATTCAGCAGCCATGAGTCCCTAGGACTCAAGATGCCCACTATTTTGTGCTATGTTTATTTTACACATTCATAAGTATTTGATATTAGAACATGAGACTGTAGAATAAATCCTTATCTGATTACAGAGCCTTTAGATCAGGACTATTTAAACCTGGGTGGAATTCTTCCCACTCTTTGTTTCAAAAGTACACATTTTGCCTAATATAGTGACAGACTAAGCCAGACAGGAAATCTTTCAGTGGTATATTGGACTTGCTGCCCTAAAAACTGGTAAAACCAGAATTAAAAATTTGATTTAAATTGAATCTAGTGTAATATAGAGAAATAAAACAATATCATTGTGCTTTTAATAATGTTTGTCATATATAAAATTAGAATTATCATTTGGTGGTAACTTATTTCAATCTTATTATTTGCATTTAGTCTTAGCTGATGAGCTGAGGAGACAGACAGACAAACATAGGGATGGCAACTGTTGATCTTGTATGATTTCATAATAACTTGTGATATCATTATCCTGAATGGTTCCCTTTAGTTGGGCAGGGAGCACAATGTTGTAGTTCTCTATTCATATTATTGTTATGGTTTCAAAGAGTAGTGTGGAATGACTGTTGTGGACAGGAATGTTATAGAATACAGCTGGTTGATTTATCATTGGTGGTCTTTATATGAAACTAGAGGGGAAAGTAATCATGAGTTTTGTGGTTAATTTGCTGGTGGCAATTAGCTGTACTTCTTCATTAATTTATATTGGAAAAGGCTGGGCATGTTTTGAGCAGTGTCTTAATGCAATGATGGAGGGGCTAAGAGCAACTAACTGAGGCTGGAGTAAGTGCCTTTTATATATGGGAACTGGAGACCCAACCAATCTAAATGAAGTGAAATAAGTAATGGGGTGCTTTTGAAGTCATGCTTGCCATTACAAGGCCAGGTAGCCTATGAGGGCAGGAATATCTGTTACCAGATTTGATAAATATATATATCTGTAGCATCCTTTCTTTGACAAAACTAAAAATATATGTTGACAACTTCATGCTATTTGTAATGCATTCTCAGTGAGCATGAGTTCTTTTGCATTGGTCTTGATACAAAATTGCATTTGCTACAGAATTTAGTGGCCAGGTTGCTGAATGAAGTACCTGAATGTGGCCATGTAACGTCTTTACCAAATGAACTGCACTGTTCCTCAATTAACTACCAAATCAAATTCAATATTTTGTCTACATTATGGCCAATAGGCAATATCTGATCCATGAGTGTCCCCAATTTAGCCTACGTATCAGCTCTGGGGGATGGGGTGACAGCAACATTGGAGAGAAAGCAGAAGAAGTGATATCAGGGAATGATGCAGCAGTAGCATTGGAGATTGGGACAGTAGTGGCCTCCACAACAATCCCAGTTTCTCATATGACTACTCATGTGTCTATTATTTTAGGTTCTATACCAGTGACGGTGAACTTTTTCTGTACTGAGTGCCCAAACCGGAACGCATGTGCACATGCGTGTGCATGTACATGCCGGAGTGCTGGAAACCCAAAGACCAGCTTGCCAGGATGCATGTATGTGCTGGAAACCAGAAGAGCATCTGGCGATGGCACAGATACTCACAGAGAGGGATCTGCATGCCACCTCTGGCACGTGTGCCACATGTTCGCCATCATGGTTCTATGTCTTCACCCAGGTCTTCTCTGCATAAATATTTCTGAACAATAGTCTTCTTTTTTTCTTTTTCATTTCCATTCCATTTTTCTAAATGTTTACATGTTGCTTTAGCTTGTTGAATTTTATTATTTCACTTTTTAAGAAAATTCTAACTATAAATGCCATAAGGTATGATGATATTAGAAGCAGTGTAGACATGAAATAAACATATTTTAGATAGACTTAATAGAATAACAGAACTGGAAGAACTTCTAGTCCAATCCTCCTGCTCATGAGGAAGCCTCTAAAGTACTCAACTGAGAGGGCTTGGTGGCACATCAGATTAAAAAGATAAATTAATGTATTTCATGTATTTCTTGAGACAGCATCCAGAAAAAAAATACTAGGGATACGTAGATTGTTTTGATTCAAAACAATGGCTACATCAACAGCAACCATCACATTTTTTGTCATGTGGTAATTGCTGCTGATCTTCCCCACTCATGACAAACAAGAATCATGTAGTAGTCTCCAAATTAATATACTTTTACTGAAACCAAGTGTGTTTCTCATGCTTACTTCTGTAGACAAAACCATGCAGTTACAAAAGGGCATATAATTTAAGTAAATAGGAAAAAAAACCAATTCAGACCACAATTTATCAAAATCCAGTGTATACCCATAATGTCTTTAAAGAGATTAAGAGATGGTAACATTTTCCAATAATGCTTCTGTGTTCCTGTCATGAATAAGAGGTTTCATGAGAATAAAAAATAAAGTGGTGGGAATAGTCATCAGTTATTAAATAGTCCCATTACAGGAAGAAAGATGTGAGAAATGTATTCTTCCTGCTGTTTCAATGACTTTCATATGCTAGAATAGACTTTAACTGGAAGAGTCCACTTTCAATGTTTTAATAGAAAATTAGATGTACTAAAAGTGGTTTGTTCTCAAATTATTTGCATCCTTCTAATTCTTTGAGTCTGACATAACTTCTTTCTCACACACAAAAAGCTAGTATCTTTTCATTTTCCCCTCCCCCTCTTCCTTTCTTATTTCTGTTTGGGTAGTAAAACATTTACTGCATTATTTTATTTTTATATATTCTCTCTGTGTATGGTGTGTCTATACATTCAGAAACTATTCAGACCCATTCACTTTTGTCAATTTTGTTATGCTGCAGCCTGATTCTACAGTTGTTGAAATTCATTTTTTCTCATTAATCTACCATCAGTACCTGTACTGACAAAGAGAAAACAGAAGTTTAGAAATGTCTGTAAATTTATTAAAAATAAAAAAACTGAAATATCACATTGACATAAGTATTCAGACCCTTCTTTTACTACATTGTTGAAGCACCTTTGATAGTTATTACAATCTTGAGTCTTTTTGGTTTAGCATACTTGCATTGGGGGATTTTCTGCCACTCTTCCTTGCAAATCCTCTTAAACTCAATCAGGCTGGATGGCAAGCCATTTTCAGGTCCCTCCAGAGATATTAAATAGCGTTCAAGTCAGGGTTCTGACTGGGCGACTCTAGGATATTTTCAAAGTTGACCCTAAGCCACTCCTGTGTTGCATTGGCTGTGTACTTAGGATCATTGTCATGTTGGAAAGTGAACATTTGACCCAGTCAGAGGTATTGAGTGCTTTGGAACAAGTTTTCATTGAAGATATCCCTATACTTTGTTCCATTTATCTTTCCCTCAACTTGACCGACAGCAGTCCCAGCTGTTGAAAAAAATGATGCAGCCACCACCATGCTTCACTGTTGGGATGCTATTGGGCAGGTGATTAGGGGTTCCTGGTTTCCTCTACACATAACATTTAGAATTGGGGCCAAACAGCTCAATCTTGGTTTCATCAGACTAGGGAATCTTATTCCTCACAGTCTGAGAGGCCTGTAGTACTTTTTGTTTTTGCAACCAAATGGGCTTTCATGTGTTTTGTACTAAGTAAAGTTTTCCAACTACTTTGCCTTAAAACCAAATCAGTGGAGGGCTGCAGTAATGATGGTCCTTCTGTAATTCTGTCCCATCTCCAAACAGCATCTCTGGAGCTCAGTCAGAGTGACCATCAAGTTCTAGATCATTTTTCTACTAAGGCCTTTCTCCCCCAATTGCTCAGTTTGAGCAGGCAAACAGCTCTTGGAAGAATCCTGGTTGTGCCAAACTTCTTCCATTTGAGAATTATATAGGCTGCTACTGTAGCCTTCCCCAGATCTGTGCCTTGCAATAATCCTCTCTCTCAGCTCTGTAGGCAGTTCCTTTGACCTCATGGCAGTTGCTCTGCTACAGTATGCATTGTCATCTGTGAGGCTTTCTAGAGAGAGGTGTATGCTTTTCCAAAACATATCCAATTAATTTAATTTATCACAGGTCGACTCCAATCAAGGTGTAGAAATATGTCAGCAATGATCAAGAGAAATGCGATGCACCTGAGCTAAATTTCAAGTATTGCAAAGGATCTGAATACTTATGCCAATGTCATATTTCAATTTTTTTTCTTTTTAATAAATTTACAGACATTTCTAAACTTTTGTTTTCATTTTATCATTATGGGATACTGAGTGTAGATTAATGAGGAAAAATGAATTTCAACAGCTATACAATCAGACTGCTGCATAACAAAATTGACAAAAATGAAGGGGGTCGGAATACTTTCTGGATGCACTGTATATATAATCTCTATCAAGGTTTTGCAAATACTAATTTTAAATGTATTGTTCAATGATCATCCGACATAGAATTGAGCAATTAAAATTCTTTTCAGTGATGTCTCACTGTTATTATGGCCTTTTTTGTCTCCAGTTAAAAGCACCATCCACACAATTTATACAGGTCGGATATCTAAATCAGATGTTATACTGTCATATAAGGAGTTGGTAGTAAAATTAGCCAAATCACTAATGTCTCTTTGAAATATTTTAGAAATGAGGCCTTAGATAAAACTGCACATTCCAAAATATTTTTTTTGCATTGTGAAATTTAAGAAATAATATACCACTAAGATTTTTTTAAAAAAATTGGAAGAGGTTTTGATAATACCCCTTTTAAGCATATCTCATATTTAACCATCATAAAATATTATTACTGCCTATCATAGCCAAATTAGCTACAGGAAGCTAAACATTAATAAAATCCTCTTTAAGTATGCAAGAACAAATTAAGCTTCTTTAAAAGACCATTTAGACAAGCAATATTAGGCAATGGAAATGAGATAATACATATTTACATGTTTTAATTCATAAGACATTATCTTTGCTATTTAGAATTCTTGATATTATTTGAAAAATATATGATAGTGCCTATTCATTTAGAATTTCAATACATGTTTGATATGAGTCTGACATTGTGTAATGGTATGTGGGGGGAAAACCTTAGGAGTCTGGGTGAGAATGCTGCCAAAGAAATGGTCAGATAAGAGCCAGCATAACACACAGCTATGTAATGGGTGTGGTAAGAACCTCAGAACAGTCCCTCCCTAGTTTCTTAGGCTGATACAAAGATTGTAGAAGGGGAGAAAATTGTACTTTGATATTTGCAAGATTGATGTCTTCTTCTCAAGGTAAACTGATAGATAACAGATGAGCTAATTCTATCTTATTATAAAGTTACAATGACAGAATCTTTCAAGTATGAAAGAACAATTATTGCCCCATCTACTTTGCAGCCCACAAAACTAGGGAGAATATTTTTTGGAGCCTCTTGTCCTGCCTAATACCTACTATCTTTTATCTGACTGTTCTCATATTAGAATCTCTTCACTAATCCACCCAATATCTTTCTGCATACTATTACATATTGAGAATTGAAAATATTCAGGAATTGGAGTCATCTATCAGGTTCATTAATGAATATGGCAGTCATTGACTTTGTGATCATGTATCAGATATAACTTTCTTCTTCTGGAATGAAAGATTTAAGTATCATAGATTTATACTGAACCAAGAATAACTGGAAAATCAATGGACATCACATGCTTCCTTCTGTGGGTAAATAATGTTTTCTTTGTAAGCTTCTTTCTGCATATCTAGTACCAGCTTTGCTTAGATTCATTGAGGTCTTCCAAATGAATAGACTTTGTTTGGGATAGGGAATTTAACCATGTGGACTTTCAGATGGGCTGGGGTTTTTTTGAATTTTTTATTTATTTTAATTGAACAAAAACACAAAAAAAGAATCATCCTCCATTACATCTTGTAGAAATCGTGTTGATTAGTTACAGATAACTTTCGTACATTTCTTCCACAGTCATTACTTATAGTTCATATTAGATTATACACTTTAAGTCAAAAATCTTTGTATATCTTACTATCAATGTACCACAATTCTCATTTGACTACAATTATTTGAACATGCTTTTACCTCAAATCATTCATACTTAAAGACACAACCACATAATGGCGTTCATTAGCTATTTCAAAAAATCCTCCAATAACTTTATACCTTTATAGCATCTTTTAAGTAAAAGTCAATTAATAAAGTTTCTTAAGCCTTCCCACCCTTTTTTTCCAACTTACTGATTAAAATTTATATCCAAGTTACTTTTGCCAATACCATAGCATGTATATATTGTTAAACAATGGCCATTAACATTTCCTTGTTATTAATATGATTGGCTAAAAATCATTTACTATTTATGTCCCATCTCCTCTCGTCAGACGCCCCCCCAAAAGAAAAAAACCTTATGCCTTTATAACAATATCTAAATAAAACTTTGTTAATAAAATTTTATAGATCTTTTTCCCAATTTGCAATTTATATCCATTTCTTTGCTAGATTACCATACATGTATATATCATTAAGCTATATCCATTATTGTTTCCTTATTATTATTACAGTTAATTAATTGTTAGCGAATAAACATTTGATAACAATCTAAAACAATCTAATCCAAGAGTTACAGAATTCCTACTTATTAGTCACCAAAATCAACTGATTTTTTTATTATCAACTTTAATTATCAACTTATATCTTTCCAGTAACAAAAAATCTTATCTCTCTTGCCAATTGTGGTATAAGTCTTCTTTTTATCTCCTTTATAAGGTTTTTATAGACTTCTCTCCGCACTTTGAACTCATTGTTTAGGATTTATATCCAAGTTACTTTTGTCAATACCATAGCATGTATATATTGTTAAACAATGTCCATTAACATTTCCTTGTTGTTATTATAATTGGCTAAAAATCACTTACTATTTATGCCCCATCTCCTCTCATCAGCCCCCCCCCAAAAAAACCTTACACCTTTATAACAAGATCTAAATAAAAATTTGTTAATAAAATGTATAGGTCTTTTTCCCAAGTAACAATTTACAATTTATATCCAAATTTCTTTTACTAAATTGTCAATACATGTATATATCATTATGCTATATCCATTATCATTTCATCATCATCATCATTATTATTATTATTATTATTATTATTATTATTATTATTATTATTATTATTATACAATTGTATCACAGCGGCCAGTTGTTTCGCCGGATTTGGCATTGGTTACTAGTCGGGCCCCACCCAGGGGCCTAGGACGTCGTAACGTATTTTCGTAATATGCGTGCAGATCCAAGCAGTGCGGCTTTTTGCATTTGACTGATGGTGATTTTGTCAATTTTTAACTGTTTTAAATGTAATTCCGGTGCTTTTGGAATAGCACCCAGTGTGCCAATTACCACTGGAATTACCACTGCTGGTTTGTGCCATAGTCGTTGAATTTCGATTTTTAAGTCCTGGTATCTTGCGATTTTTTCATGTTCCTTCTCGGCGACCCTGCTATCACCTGGTATTGCGATGTCTATGATTGTGACCTTATTTTTCTCAACCAGTGTGATGTCTGGTGTATTATGCGCCAGTATTTTGTCGGTTTGTATACGGAAATCCCACAAGATCTTGACCATCTGATTTTCTGTGACTTTTTCAGGCTGATGTTCCCACCAGTTTGTTGCTGTTTTAATATTATAATTTTTGCACAAATTCCAATGGATCATTTGTGCTACTGAATTGTGCCGCAATTTATAATCAGTCTGCGCGATTTTTTTACAGCAGCTGAGTATGTGATCAACAGTTTCGTCAGCTTCTTTGCAAAGTCTGCATTTGGCATCATCAGAGGATTTTTCGATTTTGGCCTTAATGGCATTTGTGCGGATAGCTTGTTCTTGCGCAGCCAGGATTAGTGACTCTGTTTCTTTCTTTAATGTACCTGTTTTTAACCATAACCAAGTTTGTTCCCTGTCCACTTTATCTTTTATTTTTTCCAGAAATTGACCATGCAGGGCTTTGTTCTGCCAACTCTCCATTCTTGATTTTATCACATCTTTTCTGTATTCTTGTTTTGTCTGTTGGGCCTTCAGTAGATTTTTGTTCTTTACTTCGATTAATAGATGTTCTTGACTTTCTTTTAAATAATCAGCCAGTGCATGTTTTTCTTCTTCAACTGTTTGCTTCACTTGTAATAATCCTCTGCCACCTGATTTTCGGGGCAGATATAGTCTATCAGTATCACCACGTGGATGTAAACTGTAGTGCATTGTCATTAGTTACCTGGTTTTTCGGTCCAAAAGGTCCAAATCAGCTTGTATCCAGTTAACTATACCAGCTGTGTATCTTATAACTGGTATTGCCCAGGTATTTATGGCCTTGATTGTATTTCCACCATTCAATTTAGATTTCAAAATTTTCTTAACTCTGTTGGTGTACTCTCGCCTGACAACAGTTTTTACTTCTCCATGCTTGATGTTATCCAACTGCAGAATGCCTAAGTATTTGTAGGCGTCATTTTCTTTGCATTTAATTAATTGGCCATTGGGCATTTCAATTCCCTCACATGCAGTGATTTTGCCCCTTTTTATGGATACAGTGGCGCATTTTCCCATGCCAAACTGCATTTTCATTTTCATAATCATTTCATTATTATTATTATTATTATTATTATTATTATTATTATTATTATTATTTATGGTTAATTAATTATTAGCAAGTAAACATTTAATAACAATCTAAAACAATTTAGGAGTTACAAAATTCCTACTTATTAATCACCAATAATAAAAAAACTATTTTTTTTACCAACTTTCATTGTTAACCTGTATTTTAACAGTAACAAAACAGTATTATTACTTGCCAATTGTGGAGTCAGTCTTCTTTTTATCTCCTTTATAGGGTTTTTATAGGCTTCTCTCCGCACTTTGTTGCTTGAAGAGTCTCTCAGACAATCTCCTTGCCCACCAATTGCTACTAAAGTTAACTTGTCTTTGGTTGTCAATCTTGCTTCCAAAAAAAATTCTCTTCTTATGTCTATCATCATTAGAATTTTTTTTTCTTCTGTGTCCTGGAATCTGGGGTAGAGCTCTAATTTGTTGAATTCCCTTTTCCATATTTCCTTCTTTTCATTTTCACCCACATTTGCTCCATTAATAAGTTCATCTATTGTCTTCTTCTTTATCTTCTATATCTTTATTCTCCCCTTTAATTTTTGGGGCTCCAACTCGATCATCTTTTGCTGTGAGGAAGACTAGTCTTTCCAACTTCTTCTCAATTCTCCCATATCCTTCCAATAGATTTTGTATTCCAGCCAAGATATTTTGGAATTGTAAGGTTTTCTCATCTAAGTATTGATCCATATCAATACTTAGATGAGAAAACCTTAAAGAAGAAAACCTTTAAGAAAAAAAAACTAATAATGACTGCCACTCTAGTCTTCCAGGCCTTTCTTACTTTTATTTTAAATTGATTTGAACACAAGTTCTTTTATGCTCTTCAAAGGGGAAGGGTTCTGTTTCCCCACCTTCCTTTCTTTCTTTCCTGCCAAAATAATTCTCAAAGGCACCTGTGAAAACAGTTTGTGCCCTTGGTTCTTTATCAGTTTCTGTAAACAAGTTGCAAACTGTTCAGCTGCAAAGTTAGTGAAGTCAAATAAGAAGATACCTTGTTTCAAAAATTCCGAGCGGAAGTTAATTTTCACCTTCTGTAGGAAACAAAGTTCTTTAGATTTCTTTTAGTGTGGTTTAATAACAAGTAGTAGGAAGAATTGTTAAAATAAAAAGGAAGGTTTTAATCCAGAAGTCAAAAAATAAAGCAACAAGAAGCAGAAGAAGAAAAAATCAATCTGTTCACTTTAAGATGAGAGATGAAGAACGTTACAAACATTTCAATCCACAAAAAATAGTTATAAAGACAAAGGAAAAAAAACTTTCCACAGCGATCCCATTAGGATTATTTTTGCCGCTCAGTTCTTTTGTTTAAGGATCTAATTTGGCTTTAAAGAAACATTTCTTTGGGCAGTCTTTAGCAAAATAGAAAAAATACCTCACCAGATAGACTCACTTTCTCTTTTCACTTTCTTCCTTCCAGAGCATCCCGATTTCATCAGCCTAGGGGCTGCCTGTTTACCACAGGCTTGAAGCACTTCCCTTGTGTTTATCGGGGATTTTACTATATCCATGAGACCAGCAAGGCTTTGTCTTCCTGATCACCATCTCTACGGGACGGTTTAGATCTCAATAGACCCCAAACGGCAAAAGTATCGAGAGTATCAAGACTGCACGTTGTAACATCACAACGTGAATCCTCCTCCCATATAGGCTGTTTTTAACATATATACTTGCCTTATGGTTAGTTGCTGTACAATCATAATGAAGCAGGTCCTTGATATTATCTTTGCTCATTCTTTATCACCACAAATCTATATAACGTATTAATCTGGAGCAACCTCATGTCTCAGTCTGGAACCTGAACCTGCCATCTGAACTTATCAAATCCTTAAATCATGTTCACATGCTTTCTTGTTTGCACTGATGATGATATGAGAATAATGCAACTGCCTTGAGGATAGTCACTTCTTGTGAGGTAGGATTCCTGAACAATCAGTAATATCTACAGAGCAGATGAGTGGCAAGTCAAAAAAGAGTGAAAGAAGAAATCCAGCGCTACTATTTCTCCTTCTGTCTAGTATTTTGGTTTGAGAATCATCATATCATCATATCTTCCCCTTCTTCCCCACAGGAGAAGATAGGAATTTGAAGAATCATTTGAAGTCAGGAATTGTAGCTGATGATCATACTGAACAATTTAGGAATCAGGCAGCCAGAAGACGTCATAATCTAAATTAGATATAAAAAAGACACCCATTGCAGTTTTTTTTACAGGAAGCCTTTATAGAGTCAATTAGTGACTATTCCTCATACTGTAGACCAGGAGAGTCAAACTCGATTTCATTGAGGGCCTTATCAGTGTTGTGTTTGACCTCAGGAGGCGGGGTGGGGGTGGCCAACTATACATCACTCATGTCAAGTGTGCCTGTGGTGGCCCGAGAGCTCTGCCAGTGAAAATGGGCTGCTTCCAGGATGGCCCTGCGGGTCAGACGTAAGCACCCATGGGTTGGATCCAGCCCTGATCGAGCCTTGAGTTTGACACCCCTGCTGTAGACAATTGCAGCATTCCTATATCTTCAGTGTAAACAAGAAAGCATGTGAAGGTGATTTAAAGATCTGGTTGGTTCAGATGGCAGAGTAGGCAATGCCCTGAAATATAAACTAGTGTAAATAAATATATCCCTAGTGGAAAAAGTGGAAGAAGATATCATATAAACCTCTCATTATAAAACATGGAAAGGGCTCACAGAGTTCAGCCTTGTAGAAGATATATCAAGACTATTGCTCAGTTATATTAGAAATATCACTGTTCACTGTTTATGATTAATGTCCACAGCCAGAATCATTCAGAATTACTAGCTTTCATAATGTTTCACTTAAAATAGTATTATAGCCCAGATTTCCTATATTTAAAAAATCCGATCATTTCCTTCACAGATTATATTAAGAATGACTAAGTAGAGTTCTGTTTTGATAACCTCGCACTGAACCATGACAAACAGATTGCCTCACATAAAAAAAGTCTTAATAATGCTTAGAATAATTCTTGAATGGCTCAAAAACTAGGTTTGTTGCTTAATTTGATTTCCTTTTATCATGCAAATCTTTATTTGGTGTTACAGTAAATAAAAAAAAGCAGAAGAGAGAAATTAAAAAAAAATGATGACAGAACAGCAAGCCTAATTTGTTTATAAGTTTGCATAAGTCTCTTGTTTTGATTTGATTATTTTGTTCTGCATCTTGAGAGAAAATCTGAGGTAATCTTTCCAAGCTTTCAAACACTTTGATGAATGTTCACATTTATGTTTGCTTGAGAAGAATACTTTTATTCTACTGAAGTCCAGTAGTATCCAAAGCTGTTTCTGGATTATTAATATGCGGTGTCATAAGCATTCTGCACAATTTTACACAATTTTAAATATTACACTGATAATGGATCACTTCATTAAAATATTTTACTGCGTAGTACAGTGATCAGAAGATACTACTCCAGAGATTCAAATGAACAATTTAGACTTTATCATCCCATATTATTTGATTCTAGAATGCTTTATTTAAAATTGAGGAAATAATCAATAATGCCAGCTGCAGCTGTTTTCATTCCTTTGTCTGACAGTCAGTCATTTTTCAGCTGCAAAATCAAGTTGGTAAAACAGCTTGTTGTAACCAGAATTAGCAAAGTAGAGATGCCTCTGACATTTGTACATTGCTCCTTTAGAACCAGAAAAGCTTCATAAGCTGAAAGGTAAGTTTTTGGCATGCCTTTCTTTTAATTTTGGTTGCATGATCATGATTATGGATGGTTTACCAGAAAGTAATCAGGGACGTGCAGTCACTAGAGGCAGGGGAGGTGTGGCCTCACCAGTCATGAGGAAAAGGAAAGAATTTTAAAGAATTTTTTAAAAATAATTAAAGCCAAGGTAGTTGCTATCAGATTCACAGTGACTTGGAACAGTGCTTAGTGTTAACTATAGGAGGAGGCCAGAGAAATAGGGGCCTCCTGTGCATAAGCAATTATTCGCCTTTTAAGAGTTAAGCAAGGGTTAACAAGCAAAAAATTTAGTATGCAAAGGAGGCACGTGTTCTCTCGCCTCCTGTAGAGGGCATTTTTAGAGTTCTCTGGGAGCAACTAGCTCAGTCTGACTCAGAGCTCTGGCCTTTCATGAGGGCAGGGCAGGGCAGGGCAGGCAGAAGCAGAGTTGAAATTGTCTCTGAAACAGCTGGAAAAGGTGCGTGTGTGGGGAGGGGGGGAGGAATTCAAAAAGTTTGATCAGAAGGCAGTAGGGGAAGGGGGGATATGGCAGAGGAGCTGCTTTCAAGCCTTTGGAAAATATATCCAATCCAACTTCTGTGTTTGTGTTTGTTTGAGAGTGAGTGAGAGAGGGTTCCAATTTCTCTGTGTGCGTGTGTCTGTTTGAGAGAGGGGGGAGGGAGGGAGAGAGGGAGGAAGGAGGGGGAAGGAGAAGAAAAAAATGGGAAAACTTATTTTGCAAGGGGGAAAAATGCTGTCGCTTTAAATCGGAACTGAGCATGCCTGGCTGTGGGATTCTGGGAGTTGAAGTCCACAAGTCTAAAAAGTGCCTCACCAGCCATAAAGCTGACCGCACGTCACTGCAAATAATTAGTACTTTTATCCTGAGTTAATTACTTTTATAAACTTCAGGTTGATCAGCCTATATTCATGCCCATCATTTCAAGTCAATTATTTTTCATAATCTTAAAAATGACCCACATTTGTCTTTATTATATTTAGTTTTATAAATACACAACCAGGAGGATGGGGCTGCTAAATTATTCTGAGGCTATGTGCTACACATCACTCACCTGCTGTTTAACCATTGAATCTTATACCTAAAGGCATTACAGATGGCCCCCCGTTTTAAAAAAATGATTATTTGAAACTATAACATATAAACATTTAAATAAAACACGTGAAGAGATCTGTAAAGTGTAAAATCATCTTCGCGAGCTTTTACCTAATTTATCAGTAGCACAATTTCTAGAAACTCCCTGGATGTGTTTTATCTTATTAAATAAAAGAAATTAGGTGAAGAAATATGAAAGTTCAATTGCCCACTACTGCAGAAAAAAATTAAAAATCTGGATGCAACAATTTTTATAATATCAGTAGCATGACATTTTAATTGTGACATGAATATATGTCTTTACTGGAATTGTTTTGTGATCAGAATAGTATTACAGTCACTGTCTTTAGTCAAGAGCTTATGCTACAGGGAAAACTTCAGAAAGATGACAAAAAGCATACATTTGAGATAAAATATCTGTTTTATTCTATATGATATTATGATAGTGAACCTGGTATATTTTTCCAATTAAATTTAACACATAATAAATTAAAATTAAATATATAATAATATAAATTACACGCACATACACATAGACACACACATGAAGGACAGGAACTGGGAAATAGATTTCAGTAGCTATTGAAGGATTCATGAGCTGGCTAAAAATTGCATAAATCACCAATATGGATTATTTTAAAAATGTAAAACCCTGTAACTGGATTTTTTTTGTATTACAAAGCCATGGCTATAAGTATCTTAAGTAAGACCATTTATAGATTGGGTTGTTTTTTTCATCCATTCATAAAACATTTGACATAGCAAAGTTGAATTTGATATTACCTTTTTCATGAAATAAATTTAGTAAAGTGGGAGCAAAAGAATGTCACGTTAAAATAATAGATCAACAATTTGTATCTTAATAATCCATCAAAGCATTGTAGAGTTTAGAATAAAACTTTTTTTTTACAGTGTGTCAGGACTACACATAATTCCATTTTGTCCATTTTCTATGTAACTTGTCACACAGAGTTAGTGCCAAAGAACCATAAAATAGTGAATAAGATATTTTTAAAAAGGGACCCAGGGGAAGTCTGGGAAATTATAAGCCAGTCACCTTAACATCTATACAAATTGGTTAAAATAGTAATCAGAAGGGGGGAAATTAGAAAACAATAAAAAATAGCATAGACTTAACAAGAGTACATTCTTTCTCACCCAGCTTTTATAATTGTTTTAGAGTGACAAAGGACAGAGGGATGGAATTAATACTGTTAATAGCATATACTTGAATTCTCAAGAAATCTTTAACAAAGACTCTTAGATAAATATAGTGACTATAGAAGAAGAGAATATATTCTACTGTAGCTTCATAATTAGCTAAAAATGGAGAAATGGTTAATCATATGGTAAATGCACAGTATGGTAATTATAACTTTACATCTATTCAATTAAAATGTATGAACCATTTGATAGTACACATAGCTTGTCTATGGAATTTCATCATTAAGTTATTTTAGGCAGTTCCACTCCATTTTTGACAATGGGCTGTGGCATTCTGTGGGAATTTAAATTTGATGTGTCACAGTATTTGTAGACTGACTGGAATCTGCACTTTCGCCTTTCCAAACACATTAGCATAGTTTGCACATTTGGCAGGGAACCCAGGAAGTAGCTCTTGCTGCAGGGTATTTAGAATTTGAGGTCCTGCAGTCTGTGAATCTTGCATGTTAAAAGCTCAAAGATTATATTATCCTAATTCGAATGAATACGTCTGAACGAGTCAGTTCTCAAGAGTACCAGAAAAGAGCAGAAGTTAAATAAATCATAGAGTATTTGCTGAGGGTGAATTAAGTTGTTCTGTACCTTAAGTTGTTCTGTATGTTCCTATAGGACACATTTCCTAGGAAGTTTCATTTGACAGACCCTAGGCAGTAAGCCTTTTCTTGCATTGGCTACCACCTTATAGAACATTCTTTTCCTCATCTCTTTTAGCTTTCAGGAGATTCCTTAAATCCTGATTTTGTCAGCAGACCCAAGGCCTGTCAAAATATTGAGGTGGCTCCTGGATAATGAATGCCTTCTCTTCACCTAATTCCTTCTTAATCTTTTTAGTAACTTTTATAATTTTAAAGTTTTTAAAGTTAACAATATTAATTTAGAGTTTTGTTTTGTTGTATGTCCTGAAAATCACTTGATTGTGAGATGGCTGCCTATGTAAATATAATGATGGATGGATGGATGGGACATAAGAGCTGTCCATTAATAGTCTTACCCTAATAGGTCATGATGAAACATACATGCATCAAGTGGAGGTTTCAATGAAATTGCCTATGATCTGAAGTTATACTTCTCTGCTAGCCTGTAGAGTACAGAAATGACTAATGTTGATGCATAGCTCTGTATTTTTAATTTTTCCATGGACCAGCATCACAACTCTGGAGGCTGGAGTTGATTAATTCCAGTGATGGGATTCAATTTTTTTACTACCGGTTCTGTGGGTGTGGCTTGGTGGGTGTGGCATGGCTTGGTGGGTGTGGCTTGGTGGGCATGGCAGGGAAAGGATACTGTAAAATCTCCATTGCCACTCAACTCCAGGGAAAGGTTACTGCAAAATCCCCATTTTCTCCCGATCAGCTGGGACTTGGGAGGCAGAGAACAGATGGGAGTGGGGCCAGTCAGAGGTGGTATTTACCGGTTCTCCAAACGACTCAAAACTTCTGCTACTGGTTCTACAGAACTGGTCAGAACCTGCTGAATACCACCTCTGATTCATTCCAAATAGTCCAGAGCATCAACATACAAAATGCTCCCTTTCCTCACAAGTATTTAATTGATGCTTAAGTGAATCATCTCAACAGAGCACTGACATGCTAATTTTCCCTATAATATAGACATATAACTTATGTTCACTTGTACATATTTTTTCTCAGTGGATATTTAGCATTTTTCGGCTGCATGGATTCATCTTTTGGAGTCTCTGACATATTTGGGATGGGGTTAGGAAGTGGGGAAATGAAATAGAATAATGGTATCTTCATCTGTAGACTGCTGAATTTACTAAAATATTCCATTGATATTCAAGCAGATTTGGATTTAGAACAAAATTAATGAATTGTATATTTCATCTGAAAATCTGTCTCTAAACTGGTTAATTAGCCTTTTTAAAATTAGATCTTCATCCTAAACTAACAGTTTAAGATTAGTATTATACTCCCATGCTGAGCATTTACCCTGCAGAATATGACGGATTTTATGATCAGCAATCACTTTCATGACTAAATTGCTAAAATTAGCCCTTGTGCATATCACCAAATTGCCATAACTGTCCATATGAGACTAATTCACAACAGAGCTAGTTCCATTTTGGAGATTCTTTGTCATTAGACTAATTTTAAATTCTACTTGTAAGCAGACTAGAGAAATATATATATGTATTTTAGGGAGGTTCAATATTCACATTCAGTGGGGGAATTAATACATTTACAACTATTTTTGGGATATTTGTCAGGAAAGAAAATGGAGTTCCAATGAAGGCTGCCAGATCTTGCATCTGGATTTATATGGAAGCTGATTAATTGTGGTAAATTCTATATACCCCTTTCTAAGCAAGGCAAAAGTCAGGATAATTGGTCCATATGGATCTTATGTTAGCTCTGATATTATACCAAGACATTGGTGATTAGCAGGGTTGTAAGAGGACCTATAGTCTCCTAGAGTTTTAAGAGTAGGCAAATGTTGTTAGAGTTTATATAAGACATGATAGTAAACCTTAATTTTCCAGACAGTCAAATACATAATTAGGAACTTGCTTAGATCAAAAGCTCATGGCAAGATAAATTGCTGTGCTGCTGATAAAATTCCTGTATATGTTGAAAATCTGCATCTCGCAGAACACAGATTTCAAGATCATCTGTATATGGAAACCTGCCAGAGAGTTTAAATTCAAGGCCTTTGTCTCCTGTTTTTTCAATACATATTTGGCCTTTATATTGTGGTTGGCTTCCACGAGAAATAAAATGCTGGATTAAGATAAACCATGGCCAGATATAGCAGAGCTGTTTTTGTGTTCTGGATGTTTAAAATGAGCATATAAAGTATTTAACGTAGAATATCTTGGGCATAGTTACTTTTGTGAAATATTAATATTCTGTATGTTGTTTTATATTATATTTTGCTTATATGGAATATTGTCTGAAATTAAAACTCATATCAAGCAATTGAATATCTGGGTGCATTGGCATTCATGTCATTTGAACTGGTCAAGTTACTAGACACTTTGGTGCAGGTATGTAAAACTCACATTGTCACAGCGGCATCACGTAATGTATTGGGATTTTTTTCCCCTTTGCTAAACTGGGTGTGGGCATGGCCAGTGCATGACACATCTGTTACATCTGAGAGTTTGTCAGTCCTGCTTTAGGGAATCAAACCCATGGCTATTTAATCAGATACCTAAATTCAACTTTTATTTCTACTTCAGATTAGTTGGCCCTGACTCCTGTTAACAAAACTGTAGGAACAAATGTTGGGTAAGCTATGAAAGAATTGCTGTAGATACTATGAGCAATTAGATTTTCTTAAGGGTAAGAGAGAACAACTAGAAAAATCAATGATATCAAGACTTTATCCTGGCTACATGCCTAGAATTTTAACATTCATTACAAAATAAAGAACACTGAGTTCTCCAGATGGAAGCAATAGATTTGTTAATATTGTTACCATTGCTACATCTGAAAAAGAGATAAATTGAAGCTTATTGAAGCTAGAGTAATACAATTGTCCTTAACGGCCAATGTCTACTCCATTCTAGAAGAGTTGATATATTGAGCTATTGTCATAAACTCAAGAAAAATCCCCATGATACCTTAAAAGACTGAACATTTGCAAGCTATACATACATTAAAGAGGGGTTATATTTTTTGCATACCACAATTCATATTGTCAGAATGCAAATTAAGCAAAGAAATTTAGGATATCATATACACAGCAGAATGTTTTAAAAAATAACTGATTTCCCAGTGTGTATAGTGCAGCCTAAAAATAATGTTTGTCTTTTAGACAACTTGTTAAGCATTTCATGCTTTCTTATTCACATTGCTTGAAAACAGTATAAAAATAAAGACCACACAGTCACAGATAGTACTTTTTGTTTGATTTTACTTTATTCCATAAAGTTATACAATTATATCTAATGTTGCAAAGTGCACCTAAATTTCATTTCTTTGGGATAATAAAATATGCAAAGAATGTTCTAAAAATTATTTTTGTTTCTATGGAATAATATTTCCACTTTAGGTGGATATATGATGTTTGCTGTGAATTGTTAATAATTATAATCACAAGGAGTTTTAAGAGCTGCTGATTACTTTGTTCCAATGACTTCATTTACAAGACCTTCACTGTGGGATTGACAGAATTAAGAAATAGCATCTGTTTTAGGCACTAGAGATTGTCAAGGCTAAGTGAAACTTCCAATCAGATTTCTTATTCTAACATTACACTTTGACCCACTGTCATTTATTGGCTTTTTGAGTATCAATTTCCATCAAAGATTGGACTTAAAATGTCATTAAAATCTAGGACCCGCCAAGATGTCATGGAACCCCTTGAAACTCTTGTATGCAGCCATAGAGCAACTTCAATCAGTGACAGTGGACTATAATTATGAATGAGAAGAAGTTTTTAATAATGACTCTATTAATTGGGCTAATTTAAACTAATTTTTTAAAATCTTGACTGAGTGTACTTTCTGTCCTTGCCCATAATTCGTTTGGAGAATGTGGTCATTGGTATACCATTAAAATGTCTAATATATAATTTCCCTCTCAAATACATTACTGGAAATCTCAGATAAAAATTAAATATAAATTCTTATAGTATAGCATATTTTATAGTTCCATATTTAAATATTTTAAACACTTTTGTTTTAATGTCTTCAAGTTTAATTTTACAGACACATTAAAAAAACAATTCCATTGCATTTATGTCAATTTTGAACATGCTCAACACCAGATGGTATTTCATTTCAGGTCAGAAAATAATGGAGGAGTCTGGTTTTAAAACTGAAGTTAAAAAAAGAAAAAAGATGAATAACAAGGAATTAACATTTGCAGAAGCTTTTCATTTAACATCAGCTGTCCTTTATTTTTCATGTAACATTATTTAGCATTTCAAAATTATTTTTCATATTTATATATTAGATTAACATATAAAATATGATGCTTTATATTGCCATATTCAGGAGAATTCTTAAATTGGATTGTTGGAATTCTGATATTAGTTTATTAGATTCCAGTAATTTTGTATGAGCAAACATTGTTGAAGTTGGACACTAACAATAGCCTCTCAGTTGGCAGGTGCTATACTTGCTCTAGAACAATCCAGAATTCATACTAAATTTTTATAATATACTAGAAATAGCTAATTAATTTTATGATTACTTTTTCCACTTGTTCAAAATACTTCACATTCTAGGTCTGAAGTTGTATGATCAATATGTCATGAACTATAGTTCTCATCATCTCCAGGCAGCATGCCTTACTACCATGCTGCATGCGAATAGTGATTGCATATTTGAACATCCCAAGCTGAAATAGGCTAATATGGTTTATATCTGGATACTTGTGTGTGCTCCTCAGGTGTAGAACTAATTTTCAGAACAAAGAGCATAGGGGGAATCAATAAGAATTGTTAAATAAGAAAGTTATTTGTGTAGAGGTGTTTCAATAATGGGAAATGATGGGAAAAAAATCTTCCAAAGATTGGAAATCTTTCATCAAAATCTGGGCAATTCTTTTCCATCTGCAGCTTATTCAATACCATCATCAATATTCCCTTGTTATAGAATTAGTTCTGCAACTAAGAACTTTTAAAATGCAACTCAAGAGTTATTACTTGATTAGTGAAATAAAATTATCATGTATTGGTGCAAGAGGAATATGTGTTTTCAGAAAACCATATTTCACTAGTTTCAATTCACAAGAATATTATAAGTAGGAGAGGAGAGTATCTGGTTTTCATCTTTAAATAGCAATAGCAATAGCAATAGCAGATTTTTATATACCGCTTCATAGGCCTTTCAGGCCTCTCTAAGCGGTTTACAGAGAGTCAGCATATTGCCCCCAACAATCTGGGTCCTCATTTTACCCACCTCGGAAGGATGGAAGGCTGAGTCAACCCTGAGCCGGTGAGATTTGAACCGCTGACCTGCTGATCTAGCAGTCAGCTGAAGTGGCCTGCAGTACTGCACTCTACCCACTGCGCCACCACTCCATTAGTATTGGAGTAGCTGATGCTTATTTCATAACCAAGCCAGATGTGAAAACATAAATATACACCAGTGCATTACATTCTATAAGTAATGCACTCAGATGCTTGTAATCAAAATTTCTCAAACTGCCCTGTCACTTCCTTTGCACCTGGCACTGGAGGTGTCAGCCAGGCCAACTTAGTCCCACCTACAACACAAATGTTCCTGTTATGTTATTTTGTAAGTATAAATTTTACTTGATGCACATAATTAATCCAAAATGTATTTATGTTTATGTATGTTATGTAGTTGCAACCCTCTCAGAAGTCACTTTTGATGGGGTGGGTAGTTATATAAATTAGATGAATAACTTTTAAAAATGTATGTATATGTAAATTATAGCTGAAATAACTGAAATATGTAATGATATTTCTGTAAGAAAAACTGAAAAAAGTTGTGTAGAGGTGTTTCAATTGTAAGAAATCATTAGCATGTTTATATAAATATAGCACTTTTCCAGACATTGTACATGTTTAGGTTTTAGGTTTAGGTTTCATTTTATTTATATGCCGCCCTATTCCCAGCGGGACTCAGGGCGGCGCACAAACCCAAGGGGGGAAAGGGAAACACAAAAACTACAAATACAAGCATTTAAAAATAACCAACAGCCACACAAATTGAGAGGGGAAGGGAACTCATCAACCCCAGGCCTGCCGACACAGCCAGGTTTTAACAGCTTTTCGGAAGGCCTGGAGAGAGGTGAGGGTCCGAATCTCTGCGGGGAGTTCGTTCCAAAGGGCCGGAGCTGCCACAGAGAAGGCCCTCCCCCGGGTGGTAGCCAGATGGCATTGGCTGGTAGATGGAACCCGGAGGAGGCCAGCCCTGTGTGATCTAATGGGTCTTTGGGAGGTAATTGGCAGCAGGCGGTCTCTCAAGTACCCATGGCCCAGGAAATGACAAAAAAAGTTTCACAAATGCGAGATGGGGTTTTTGTGGAGCATATGAAGCTCTGCACATATGTATAAAACACTGTCATCTTGGCCCTTGCTGGTTTACATCTGTACAGAGAAATCCTGCAAAGCTTTTATAACTGGCACAAAATCTCTTGTAATCAGGCATTTCTGAGAATGTTAACAAATTATTACAGATCTATTATATGATCACTAAGTAAATTGAAGATTTTATTTTATTTATAGGAATGCCCATTTGACGTATGACTCTGTGCAGTAAACATCAATTCCAATTAACAATAAAAATATCAGCAAAACAAAACATATAACACCTGGGGCAGCACATATATCCCATTGATAAGCTCCTGAAAACAGGCTTACAAAGATTCTTGACTTAGTGCCTGGGAAAAGGCACCTGGCATGTATTACTGAAACCTGGCTGGGCCAGGAGGGAGGAGTACCCCTCACTGAAATGTGCCCAGAAGGGTTTCAGGTGCTCCATCAGCCGCGACACCAGTGAAGGGGTGGGGGAGTGGCGGCCATCATCCGAGGTGGCGCAGTGGGTAGAGTGCAGTACTGCAGGCCACTTCAGCTGACTGCTAGATCAGCAGTTCAGCGGTTCAAATCTCACCGGCTCAGGGTTGACTCAGCCTTCCATCCTTCCGAGATGGGTAAAATGAGGACCCGGATTGTTGTTGGGGGCAATATGCTGACTCTGTAAACCGCTTAGAGAGGGCTGAAAGCCCTATGAAGCGGTATATAAAAATCTGCTATTGCTATTACTTCCTCGTAGGATCCCTGCTCCGGAGCTTGTCGGGTGTGAGTCCCTGTTGGTGAAGTTGGACCTTGGGGGTCAAGTGGGCTTGTTGTTAACGTATCTACCTCCGAACAGCGTTACAACAGCCTTCCCTGTGCTCCTCATCAATAGCCGAGCTGGCGATTGAGTTCCCCAGGTTTATAGTGCTGGGGGATTTCAATCTGCCTTTGCTTGGCGAACGTTCTGATGGGGCGCAGGAGTTCATGGCTTCCATGACAGCCATGGACTTGACTCTGGTAATTCGGGGTCCGACTCATACAGCGGGTCACATGCTTGACCTCGTATTTCTCTCGGAGCAGTGGAGTCGTGATCTAGGTTTGAAGGGCATTAAGACCTAGCCCTTGTCATGGTCTGATCACTTCCTACTGAGGCTTGACTTTCGGAAACCAATCCCCTGCTGTAGGGAGGGGGAACCAATTAGGTGGTTCCACCCCAAACACCTGATGGACCCTACGGGATTTCAGACGGCGCTTGGGGAGATACCTGACTCTCTCGTCCACAGTCTGGTGGAGTCCTTGGTCGCTGCTTGGAATTCGGCGGAGGCTCTAGACCGGATTGTGCCTTTACGGCCTCTCCTCGGCAGTGGATCCAGGAGAGCTCCTTGGTTCACCGAGGAACTCTGGGAGATGAAGCGCCAAAAGAGACACCTAGAGCGACGGTGGAGGACCAGTAACTCTGAATCCGACCGAACACAATTAAGAGCCTTCATTAGGACTTATTTAGTGGCAATACGGGCGGCAAAATGTGCGCATTTTTCCGCTCTTATTGCATCCGCAGAATCGCGCCCAGCCACCCTGTTTAGAATAGCCCGCTCCCTCGTGAAAGGGAGATGGATGACCCTTTACAGGGCAGAGCTGAGGAATTTTTCCAGTTTTTGTAGGATAAAATCGCTTGGATTCGGACGGACCTGGACTCTACTTGGACGGTACCAGCCGAGGTACCGGGGGAAGGTCTTGAGCAGATTTTATGGAGCGAGTTTCAACTTGTTACTCCTGAGGAAGTAGACAAGGCCATAGGAGCGGTGAGTGCCTCCACCTGTATACTGGACCCATGCCCCTTCTGGCTCGTCTCAACCAGCAGGGAGGTGACACGTGGCTGGCTCCAGAGGATAGTTAACATCTCTCTTCGGGAGGGATCCTTCCCGCACCCCTTAAAGGATGCGGTGGTGAGATCCCTCCTTAAGAAACCGTCCCTAGACCCAGCCATTTTGAACAACTACCGTCCAGTCTCCAACCTCCCTTTTGTAGGGAAGGTTGTGGAGAAGGTGTTGGCCTCTCAACTCCGACGGACCTTGGATGAAGCAGATTATCTGGATCCCTTTCAGTCGGGGTTCAGGCCTGGTTACAGCACGAAAACTGTTTTGGTCGCGCTGATCGATGATCTCTGGCAAGCCAGGGATAGAGGATACTCCTCTATCCTTGTGCTTCTTGACCTCTCAGCAGCCTTCGATACCATCGACCATGGTATCCTTCTGCGACGGTTACGGGAGGTGGGAGTGGGAGGCACCGTTTTACAGTGGTTCTCCTCCTACCTCTCGGACAGGTCGCAGTCAGTGTTGGTTGGAGGGCAGAGATCGACCCCAAGGCCCCTCAATTATGGGGTGTCGCAGGGTTCGGTCCTGTACCCCCTCCTGTTTAACATCTACATGAAGCCGCTGGGTGAGATCATTCACCGGCAAGGGATTAAAAATCATCAATATGCGGACAATATGCAGCTGTATCTGTCTGCCTCGTGCCAACTCAGTGAAGCAGTTGAAGTGATGTGCCAGTGCCTGGAGGCTGTCAGGGTCTGGATGGGAGCAAACAGGCTTGCACTCAATCCCGACAAGACCGAGTGGCTATTGATGCTCCCTCCCAAGGATGGTCCAGTCGTTCCATCTCTTAGCCTGGGGGGGTGAAACCATACACCCATCAGAGAGGGTTTGCAACTTGGGTGTCCTCCTGGATCCACAGCTGACATTAGAACATTATCTGTCAGCTGTGATCAGGGGGGGCTTTGCCCAGGTTTGCCTGGTGCACCAGTTGCGATCCTATCTGGACCGGGAGGCCCTTTGGATGGTCACTCACACCCTCGTCACCTCAAGACTGGATTACTGTAACGCGCTCTACATGGGGCTACCCTTGAAGAGTGTTCAAAGACTGCAGTTGGTCCAGAATGCAGCCATGCGAGCAATAGTGGGGGTGCCTAGGTATACCCACGTTACACCTATCCTCCGCGAGCTGCACTGGCTCCCCATTGGTCTCCGGACACGCTTCAAGGTGCTAGTTGTTACTTTTAAAGCCCTACATGGTTTAGGACCTGGCTACCTGAGAGACTGCCTCCTGCCATTTACTTCCCAGAGACCAATAAGATTACACAGATAGGCCTCCTCCGGATTCCATCTGATGGTCAATGTCAACTGGCAACTCCCCGGGGGAGGGCCTTCTCTGTAGCTGCTCCGGCCCTATGGAACGATCTCCCCATGGAGATCCGGACCCTTACTCCTCTTCCGGCCTTCCGCACAGCGATTAAGACCTGGCTGTTCCGGCAGGCCTGGTGCTGTTGAGTTTATCCAGCCCCACTCTAAGCTGTATGTATGTTGTGGAATTTTAATGTTCATTTTTTAATTTTTATATGTCCCCTCTCCCCGTTTTTATCTGTAAGCCGCCCAGAGTCTCTAGGGAGTGGGCGGCATACAAATCCTAATAAAACCTAAACCTAAAACCTAAGGTCAGGTCTACATTCTGACCTGACCTTAGTGCACAAGACAATCTGCCATAACGTCCTACCTGTTAATGACTACTTTTACTTCAACTACAATAACACATAGGCTATCAATAGATACAAACTAAATGTAATCCATTCTAATCTTGATTGCAGAAAAAACGATTTCAGCAATAGAGTAGTAAATGTGAGGAACACCTTACCTGATCCTGTTGTTAGTTCCGCTGATCCCCATACCTTTTATCTTAAGCTTTCTACTATGGAGCTTACACATTTCTTAAGAGGTCCCTAAGGGGCGTGCATAAGTGCACCAGTGTGCCTACGGTCCCTGTCCTACTGTCCCACTTATATGTTCTTTCTAAGTGTTTATGGCTATGTTTTGCTTATTTATATTCATTTATTTGTGCCATTTTTTTCATGTGTTTTCATATGTGTTTCCTTGTACTTGTTGACAAATAAAATAAATATGAATGAATAAATAGGTACAGGGAAGAAAAGAAGGCATAGTTTGTAGATCTACCAGATATGGCAGACTGCTCATGTTCCTCCAAGGTTGTGACCTGGTGTGACCTAAGAGGCCTGGGCTTATTGACTTCAGATTCAGATGACTCCAACTCTATTGGCCTTTTCAAAGGCTTTAAAGACCTACCTTTTCCAGGTGGTAAGGCCAGGATGTTAGCAAAACTGACATATGTATGCCCCTTTTATTATTCTAGAAAAATAAGGAAGTTTCAACTCTGTACTTAAAAAAAAGTTTTTCCCTATATCATGGTTTTAATCTTTTTGTACACTATGCAAGTTATTTTGGTTAAGATAGGTAGCTGTCTTAACCAAATGTATGTAATAAGTAATAAAATAAATAACACAGCATTGTTTTATTAAGAGACTGGGAAACATGTCCAGATTTTGTGAAGCAGGCAGAAATATGGAGACAGGCAATCCCACAGTTAAAATAGCCCTGAGCTTTATTAGAAATCCCTCTATTGATATGTTCCAGATTATGAATGTGATCAAAAGAATGAGGAGTGAACTGTCCATCTATGAGGCCTGTCAATGCCTGTCTCAAAAAATCTTGGTGGTCTAAGAAACAAGAGTTTCTAAAAAAAATTACTTTGGGCAGACTAAAGAAGAACAATGACAGGTTAATATTTTCTCACAGGATAAGATATTTGTGTTAGTTACTGTCAATGCTCTTGATTTAATCACCTTTATCTGTGATATAGGAAATGAAGTATAGTTACCATTCACAGAATTAATGATTTTTCTGGCTAAACTCTCTGGAATGGGGCTTGGAAGGTACAATGATTCACATTGATCCAATCTGATTAGAATAACTTAATTACTTAAGCTATCTCCTTGTCTGATTAATTTGTCCAGGTACTCTTGTCAGCTCACAGACGTGTAGGACAACTGCTCAGTATATGAATATAGTATATGGCCAAAGTTGAATGAAATTCTCTTGTTTCTTTCACTTATCTGAGAAAGAAGATAATGGTTGAACCCTTTGTTTGCTATTTGAGGTTCTGCCTGTCATCAGTTGACTTCTTTTTTTCTTGAGTTTTTCCATAAGTTATCCAAGTTGCTAAGAATATGGGTTCCTCAAAATTCAAATGATTAAAAAATTGATGTCTATCCCTTACTCTTTCACAATCACACATACAAAATATTGACAAATATTTAAAAGAGAGAAGAGATCCAAACCTACCCCCCTCACCTGCTTTTCCAGCAATTATGATTCATGATATTAATTGCTACAACTATTACAAAATAACTATACCAAACAATTGTCCGTGTGTGTATATATACATAAACACATGTACCCGTAGAACACAGACACACATCATATGAATAATATATACACAGAAATATTACACACGCACACATTAATATGCACACATTTATTAATCCTTCAAGTTAATGCTATCAATATTTTAGAAAATAGAGAGCTCTTAACATACACAATTCTTGTAAGTGTAAATTTTCTGCATATTGAGAAATTATTATTGCTTAATTCAGTGTTACCATACAGCCCATATGCTGTGAAATTGTTTAACATGTCACAGTATAAATATAGAAGAAGCATGTTTTACAACTGAAATGTATATTAGGAATCTTTACTGTTTCATTTTGCCTGTGTACCTATAAATTCTTGCACTGTAATTAAAAATTAGGTTGTGGTAACATCTATAAGATTTAAACATAGATAACATAGTACATATGTTGATTTCTTTAATCCCCAGCAGAGCAGTGCGGATACAAGAAAATCCATTTGAAACTGCAATATCCATTGATGAATGCAATATATGGCCTTACTTTCAAGTTAATGATTTTCTGTTTTTCAGTCAACTTTATACAATTCACTTGTTTGTTATGTCAGTTCTGCTGCCATAATATTATGCTATTAATCCATTTAATGGTAAATTTGGAAATGGTAACAAATAGCATTGCTATGAAAGATGGAGAAAAGGCATTAATGGGGAAAAATCCAAAATTTATGGAAGTCCAAAAAAGTATTTTAAAACAATCAGAGTTTTTTAAAAAAACAAAATAAATAAAAATAATGCTAATGGGATAGCCTTCCATCATCCAAACTAGTCCAATAAGCATCAGTTGGGTGATTTAGCTGGAAATAGAAAATGTGGGGAGGAGCTTTGTTTAAGCTCTAGTAGCTTAAAATATCCTAAAAGAGAATACAGTTGGTTGTACCTTATGATAGGAATATCTGTTTTAAAGGTAGATAACATCCATCTTATATTTATTTTCAACATCAAGCTGAAACAGGAAATTTACAGTAGTTGTTACTTATTGTAAAAATGTCAAGTTTCTTGCCACTTTCATAGGGAGGAATCAAATGTTTTGAACAAAAAGAAGCTACATCACCCCCTTTTAGAAAGGAGTGGTTATATTTCTCTCTAGCTGTGTATGTGTCTACAACAGAGGTGGGTTCCTACCGGTTCAGCCCAGTTTGGTCGACTGTATGCTGGTCTCGGTTGCAGAACCGGCAGCGACCCAGACTGGCCATGCCCCCAAACCAGTTCTTTGTTCGCCGCCGTAGCCATCATTTTTTTTTAGTTCTGCACATTCACAGAACAATTTCCATTGAACTGTGCATGTGCACCAAACAACATTACTTTCTCTATATTACTATCAGTTCTTTTGCCTTGGAATTATCACTTGATATTGACACAATTTTGCATGGTCATAATGTTATTTCAAAAAGGCAATAATGGTAGTGGTGATTTGTGTCATTCCTAGTGCATAGAAAAAGTGATAGGATATGCCATGCAGCACAACTTAGCTTATTGTCTACTATGGAAGATGAGATCTTTTACATATAGTATGCATCACAAGATTCCAACTTCCCAACCAAATGATTATCCCACAGATAGAACACCAATGCATGTAGTTGATAGCATTTAACTTTTACCATTCCAAATGTAAGTTTATGAGACTCTCCTGCAATCAAGGAATATGTTCCTTGATTATATATCTGAAAAGAAAGATATATTTGTGCTCACAATAGAAATTTTCCTATTTTTTCTGTACAGAAATTATCTTTAGTAATTCCTTTCACTCTGTGAAATTAGAGGTAGGTAGGTAGGTGTTGTGGCCCAGCAGGAGCCGTTGGACCTGCAAACAGACTCCGATAGCAAGGGACCCTATGAGTCGGCTCTGGAAGATGTGGAGGACCCTGGACAGGGTTCAGCAGGGACCAGAGAGGCTGGTTGGCCACCAGGAGGCGCATGAGGCACAGAGCAGTGGTGAAAGCCAAAGGGAGGGTGTCCCTGACATCAGGCCCTGGAGCAGTGGTGAAGACATCAGGCCGTTGAGCATTGAGGAGGGGCAGAAGGAATTGGTCCCACACTCCTATCATATACGAGATGTAAATATTGATTTAAAAAGCCCGTAGGAGTCCTTAAATGTCATTTGTCTTTGTACAAATGCTGTGAGAAATATAGTGCATAGTTTAACAAGAAGCACAATTCAGATATGACTTCTATTGATCCAGCATTTTTAGTTCCAGTATTTTTTCCCCAAGGTAAAGGCCTGTTTATAGCACACTGAAATATATAATGTTACTAACAACCATTTGAAGTAAATGCCAAAATTGTTAGAAGTAATATGAGAACAAGATCTATTTCTGTTAGTAGAAAGATCCCCTATTTGTTCATATTGTTTTGTGCCTGATGCAAAGCTATTTGATATTGCCCTGACAAACAGGAAGATATCATGTTTAAATTTCTTAAATATCCAACCTAAAAGCAACGAATGGTCTGAGTACATTAAAATTCCATTTTCCATTTACAAGTGTTTGCTTCAGATGGCCCCCACTGATCTTAAATATATTTCTGTATCTGTAACTGAATAGAGGTTTTTCTGTACATAATGTTCTAATGATACTCTGGCCTTTCTCCAACAAGGCACTGAATAAAGCTATTTTTAAAATACAGAAAATGGGAACAGCTGCAGCAATCAGATTTGATAAAAACAAGAGAACTTCCCTCCTCCTCCTCCTCTTCTTCCTCCTCCCCTCCCCCAATTTCATCTAAGTTCAAAATTATTTCGTAGAATGGGTTTTGTTCTTTTGCAGGAAAGGACTTACAAAACTAATGCAGGGATATCCTTATAAAACAAATAATATTAAAAATGCAGTTCAAAGTGATACAGACATTTTACGTGCAAGCTTTAAAGAAATTGCATTTCCAGTTTTTAGAATAGCTATTAAAGGAAAGACATTTTTCCCAAAAGTTTTCCTATAATAATCTCCTAGAAGTAGAAAATAAGACCCTTTGTTTCCCAATGTTAACATTTCTGGAGCTGGTTTTATTTTTACTGTTATTTGCATTGGAGAGAAAAATGGTTTAAAATCAAAGTACTTTCTCATATATTTTCTTCAGCATTAATCAGGAACTGTTATATTTTAAGGACAGAAGGAAGTCACTTAACTCACTAATGATAGCACTTGTTCTAAAGATTTTTTCTGTATGCCTTAAAATTTCTCTCAAAATCACATGAAATTAATAAGGTGTATTTCAGTTAATATAAATAAAGAGATGCTTAGATTCCACCTGTGACCTCTTTAACAGTGTTCTTGAGATTCCTTCCAGCTGCTAGGGGTGCATGTTTGAAAAACAGAAGTGGAGTTTTAAATGTTCATGTCTTAGGGACTTAAAAGAAACCCCACAGATTAATTTCCTATAATTCTTGCATTACATGTGATATAAGAAGAGCCCCAACAACTAAGAAAAAGTCCTGCGGTGTTCTGTTTTCCAAGGAAGTCATCTAGTTGCCTCTGAGAAGACCATGAGCAAAGAAAGAGGTGGCTTTCTCTCACTGCTATTCTGCAGCAGCTAATCTTTCAGGATATCCTTACTTTTACATGGGAAATTCCCACCCAGAGAAATACCAATTATGTGTCATTCGTTTTTTGAAAGACTTTTTCATTGATTGCAGCATTCTGTGATAACATATTTGATCAATAATTTAAGAGTTGTGTGTAGACATTAATTGATCATATCACATATTTTATTTGAAATACCTTGAAGGATTCACAATTGTTGCCCAATTCTTAGCTGCCCAACCTTTCTTTGTTATTGTTGCCAGCTGCACAGAAGGTATCCATTAAGTACTCAGTAAAAAAAAATCATCTCTGTATTGTTAGTAAACTAAATAAATTTCCTACAAAGGGGTGCTTGCACTTACAAATATCTAGAAGCAGATTTGGAAAGATAAATCTCAATTGGGGTTGCAGTTTAAAATAAAAGACATAATTCCACAAGAAACCACAATCTCACTTGAATTCAGGAGTTCACAAGATTTTTCTTTTGTGTATCCTTTAATGTATGTTAAAACTGCCCTTTGGAAAGATATTTGAAGCAAACATTTAACTTAAATTTATACCAGATAAATATAAGAGTCAGTTCTTGAATATTTGCTAGGTATACATTTCCAAATCCTTCCAGATCTTCCTAAAATCTGTGTGTGTGAGCGTGTGCGTGTGCGTGTGCTTGCATGTATATGTATGTATGTATGTATGTATGTATGTATGTATGTATAATGAGTTTACCCTTTATTTTCGAGGAGCTGATCCTCTATCTATGGACTCCGATACCATTAAAAAAACCCTGTTATATACACTTTATTATATTTTAGCATACATTATAATTGACCTATGGTATAAGATTTCTAATTTGTTATTGAAAAGCATTTTCCATAGACTTCAGGATCAAAGATTAACAATAACATATTCACCAAACCTAATGACTTTATATTAATAGTGCTAGAATTATAATCAAGATCATTTACTATGAAGAATGGTTACTTCTTTAATAAACATTGATCTCATTTTTAATTACCTTTATTATATTTTTCTTACACCTTCTTAAAATGCTTATAACAGCATAGTAGAGATTTTCCTAATTCGTATTATGAGTGCAAATCTATTGTAGAGTTAGTTACTCCAGATAAACTTGCCTAGATTAAATTGCAACTATATTATGTAGAAAGAATCAATATTCCATAGTACAGTGATGGCTAACCTTTTTGTGGCCGAAAACGTTCCCCCATGCCCCATTTTGGCCTAGAAGGGTTCACTGCAACATCCTTGGATCAAAAAATGGGCCAGGGGGAAAGCCACATCCTTCCATGCTCCCCTTTCCATACCTGAATATGCACAAATTGAAGATAAACAACAAGAAAAAAATCACAAAGTACTGGGACTTGCAAATTGAAGTTGAGCGACTATGGAAAAAGAAATCATGTGTTGTGCCCATTGTAATTGGAGCCCTTGGAGCAATACCTAAGGGGGTTCCTTGCTATTTGAATTTGTCAGACTTGAACATTCTGATTCTACAAAAAACCACCCTACTTGTAACAGCTTATATCGTTCGACGTTACCTTAACAGTTCCTAGGTCCTTGGTTGACTCAAGCTGTTGAGCTACTAACCAGCCCCAAAGGCTGTGAATCTCACAAAAGATTAAACACAATAATAATAATAATAATAATAATAATAATAATAATAATAATAATAATCGCAATGATCCCACTATCAGTAATCTTTAAAAAAATGAAATTAGGCTACCAAACAGCCAAAAAAGCTGAAAAAATTTCACATTTACTATATATGGATGATTTGAAACTCTATGGAAAGTCAGAAATAGAAATCCAATCATTGACAAATACAGTCCGAGTATTCAGCACCGATATTTCAATGTAGTTTGGCATGGAAAAATGCGCCACTGTATCCATAAAAAGGGGCAAAATCACTGCATCTGAGGGAGTTGAAATGCCCAATGGCCAACTAATTAAATGCAAAGAAAATGAAGCCTACAAATACTTAGGCATTCTGCAGTTGGATAACATCAAGCATGGAGAAGTAAAAACTATTGTCAGATGAGAGTACACCAACAGAGTTAGGAAAATTTTGAAATCTAAATTGAATGGTGGAAATACAATCAAAGCCATAAATACCTGGGCAATACCAGTTATAAGATACACAGCTGGCATAGTTAACTGGACACAAGCTGATTTGGACCTTTTGGACCGAAAAACCAGGAAACTAATGACAATGCACTACAGTTTACATCCACGTGGTGATACTGATAGACTATATCTGCCCCGAAAATCAGGTGGCAGAGGATTATTACAAGTGAAGCAAACAGTTGAAGAAGAAAAACATGCACTGGCTGATTATTTAAAAGAAAGTCAAGAACATCTATTAATCGAAGTAAAGAACAAAAATCTACTGAAGGCCCAACAGACAAAACAAGAATACAGAAAAGATGTGATAAAATCAAGAATGGAGAGTTGGCAGAACAAAGCACTGCATGGTCAATTTCTGGAAAAAATAAAAGATAAAGTGGACAGGGAACAAACTTGGTTATGGTTAAAAACAGGTACATTAAAGAAAGAAACAGAGTCACTAATCCTGGCTGCGCAAGAACAAGCTATCCGCACAAATGCCATTAAGGCCAAAATCGAAAAATCCTCTGATGATGCCAAATGCAGACTTTGCAAAGAAGCTGACGAAACTGTTGATCACATACTCAGCTGCTGTAAAAAAATCGCGCAGACTGATTATAAATTGCGGCACAATTCAGTAGCACAAATGATCCATTGGAATTTGTGCAAAAATTATAATATTAAAACAGCAACAAACTGGTGGGAACATCAGCCTGAAAAAGTCACAGAAAATCAGATGGTCAAGATCTTGTGGGATTTCCGTATACAAACCGACAAAATACTGGCGCATAATACACCAGACATCACACTGGTTGAGAAAAATAAGGTCACAATCATAGACATTGCAATACCAGGTGATAGCAGGGTCGCCGAGAAGCAACATGAAAAAATCGCAAGATACCAGGACTTAAAAATCGAAATTCAACGACTATGGCACAAACCAGCAGTGGTAATTCCAGTGGTAATTGGCACACTGGGTGCTATTCCAAAAGCACTGGAATTACATTTAAAACAGTTAAAAATTGACAAAATTACCATCAGTCAAATGCAAAAAGCCGCACTGCTTGGATCTGCACGCATATTAAGAAAATACGTTACGACGTCCTAGGCCCCTGGGTGGGGCCCGACTAGTAACCAATGCCAAATCCGGCGAAACAACTGGCCGCTGTGATACAATTGTATAATAATAATAATAATAATAACAACAACAACAACAACAACTCCGCCGTTGCCGGTCCCAAGCCTGGATGAGAAAGGAGGAGGGTTGGAGTAAGGTTGGCATCTGGTCCCATAAAAAAAAAAACCGCCAACCCATACAATATGGTGAAAAAAACAAATAAGAATTCCATACCGCATCGGTCGTCGCGCGGGTTAACATGGGCCGCGGCGGATGTTGGGGTCCCTGGACATCCGTCGACAAGTAGACTACAAGTGGACCAGCCAACAAAACGACAAAAATCTACTGCTAAGTCTACTGCTAAAAAAAATATAGTGCAGATGAAAACCGTGCCATAATGGCCTGTTACTACAACTCAGAGCCAGAAAAAAGAGGCTATTTAAAGCGAATGTATGAATTATGGAAACAACAATATCCAGATTCAAATGTTAGTGAACAACGACTAGCAGATCAAAGGCAATTTATTATATGGAATAAAGTGTTTAGTGAAGTTGAACATGAGGAAATTCAGGCAAATTGCAAAACCCAAAAAACAATATTACAAGCGGAAATAACTGATATTCAAGACACAACTAAAGACATTATAGTAGAACTCCCAGAAGAAGCTCTCGGGGAGGAAATAACATCACCACCACTAGAACCAGTTATCACTGAACCAACTGATGAACTAACTCAAAAACAAAAAGAATTGAAGGATAAGATCATGGAGCATTTTCTGCTTAATGAGGAAAGGCAACGTTTACCATCACTAAAAACTGTGCCTAAGAAAATTTTGGCCCCTATCATGAAAATGGTTAATGCAGTGTTTTCAACAATTGAACCGGGATCCATCTTGGAAACAAACCAGTTAATGTACAGCGCAGCTGTAATAGTCACTAATGAACTAGGCATTAAAATTAAAGTAACTAGTCACACAACAGAAAAAGCATCAAAGCCAAAGTGGAAAATCCGTTTAGAACAAAAAATCAAAAAATTAAGGGCAGATGCTAGTAACTTAAAGAACATGCATGAGCAACGGCTTAAAAACAACAAAATCATAGATCGGCTAATCAGAAGATATAGATTGGATACAAGAAACATCAATGAGGCTGTAGAGATTGTAAAACAGCAGATAACAGCAACAGCTAGAAAAATTGAAAGATATGAGGCACGAATCATCCAATATAAACAAAATCAGCAATTTCGATCAGACCAACGGCATTTTTATCAAAGTCTTAATGTGAATGGTGACACTAAAAGTGAAAAACCAGAAAAACAGGCCACAGTTGAATTCTGGAAAGAATTGTGGGAAAATGCAAAGGACTACAACAAGAAAGCAAAGTGGATACATGACTTTGAGAAAAGCATTGGCAACAAACAAATGCAAGTATTAGAAATAACAACTGAGATGGTCAAAAATCGAGTTAAAAAGGTAAAGAATTGGACATCACCTGGAAAGGACCAATTACATGGTTTCTGGCTCAAATATCTGACCAGTTTACATGCAATATTGGCCAGGCAACTGAATGAAATTTTACAAAAGGGCCAAATTGATGAATGGTTGACAACTGGAAAAACATACTTGATTCAGAAAGATGCAACTAAAGGAACAACACCTGAAAACTACAGACCAATAACATGCTTGCCAACAACCTTCAAATTACTCACAGGCATTATTGCAGATAACATGATGGATTATTTGGAAACAAACAACATCTTGCCAGTAGAGCAAAAAGGCAACAAAAGAAGGAGCAGGGGCACAAAAGATCAGCTTCTAATTGATAAAATGATATTAGAAAATTGTAAGAACAGAAAAACGAACTTGAATATGGTCTGGATTGATTACAAAAAGGCATTTGACTCACTGCCACATAGTTGGATCATAAAATGCTTAGAAACAACTGGCATTAGCAAAAATATTACATCCTTTACTGAAAAGGCGATGAAACAATGGAGAACTGAGTTGGCGGTAGGGAATGAGATCTACGGAATGGTTAATATCAAGCGAGGAATTTTCCAGGGTGATTTACTTTCACCTCTTCTCTTCATCATCCCAATGATCCCACTATCAGTAATCTTAAAAAAAATGAAATTAAGCTACCAAACAGCCAAAGAAGCTGAAAAAATTTCACATTTACTATATATGGATGATTTGAAACTCTATGGAAAGTCAGAAATAGAAATCCAGTCATTGACAAACACAGTCCGAGTATTCAGCACCGATATTTCACTGCAGTTTGGCATGGAAAAATGCACCACTGTATCCATAAAAAGGGGCAAAATCACTGCATGTGAGGGAATTGAAATGCCCAATGGCCAATTAATTAAATGCAAAGAAAATGAAGCCTACAAATACTTAGGCATTCTGCAGTTGGATAACATCAAGCATGGAGAAGTAAAAACTATTGTCAGGCGAGAGTACACCAACAGAGTTAAGAAAATTTTGAAATCTAAATTGAATGGTGGAAATACAATCAAGGCCATAAATACCTGGGCAATACCAGTTATAAGATACACAGCTGGCATAGTTAACTGGACACAAGCTGATTTGGACCTTTTGGACCGAAAAACCAGGAAACTAATGACAATGCACTACAGTTTACATCCACGTGGTGATACTGATAGACTTTACCTGCCCCGAAAATCAGGTGGCAGAGGATTATTACAAGTGAAGCAAACAGTTGAAGAAGAAAAACACGCACTGGCTGATTATTTAAAAGAAAGTCAAGAACATCTATTAATCGAAGTAAAGAACAAAAATCTACTGAAGGCCCAACAGACGAAACAAGAATACAGAAAAGATGTGATAAAATCAAGAATGGAGAGTTGGCAGAACAAAGCACTGCATGGCCAATTTCTGGAAAAAATAAAAGATAAAGTGGACAGTGAACAAACTTGGTTATGGTTAACAACAGGTACATTAAAGAAAGAAACAGAGTCACTAATCCTGGCTGCGCAAGAACAAGCTATCCGCACAAATGCCATTAAGGCCAAAATTGAAAAATCCTCTGATGATGCCAAATGCAGACTTTGCAAAGAAGCTGATGAAACTGTGGATCACATACTCAGCTGGTGTAAAAAAATCACGCAGACTGATTATAAATTGCGGCACAATTCAGTAGCACAAATGATCCATTGGAATTTGTGCAAAAATTATAATATCAAAACAGCAAAAAACTGGTGGGAACATCAGTCTGAAAAAGTCACCGAAAATCAGATGGTCAAGATCTTGTGGGATTTCCGTATACAAACCGACAAAATACTGGCGCATAATACACCAGACATCACACTGGTTGAGAAAAATAAGGTCACAATAATAGACATCGCAATACCAGGTGATAGCAGAGTCGCCGAGAAGGAACATGAAAAAATCGCAAGATACCAGGACTTAAAAATCGAAATTCAATGACTATGGCACAAACCAGCAGTGATAATTCCAGTGGTAATTGGCACACTGGGTGCTATACCAAAAGCAATGGAATTACATTTAAAACAGTTAAAAATTGACAAAATCACCATCAGTCAAATGCAAAAAGCCGCACTGCTTGGATCTGCACGCATATTAAGAAAATACGTTACGACGTCCTAGGCCCCTGGGTGGGGCCTGACTAGTAACCAATGCCAAATACGGCGAAACAACTGGCGGCTGTGATACAATTGTGTTGTTGTGATAATAATAATCAACAACAATAATAATATACTTGGTTGATACTAGGGTGCTGGAAGCAACCCATATCAACCATTAGCACCAGTAAATGGTATTTGTGACACATTTTTAAATGTTCAGTTGACTGAGTTTCATGTTTAACGAATAAAAGATATAACAACAACAACAAAACAACAACAATATGCCTGTATCCAGAAAGTCATGGGAACATAAAGTGGCAAAAGATACCAAAAATGAAGAGGTTAAGATCTTGTGGGACTTTCGAATACAGATGGATTGTCATTTGGAACACAATACGTCAGATATCATGGTTGTGGTGGGCCAAAACGTACAATTTATTGACATTGCAGTACCAGGAGATGCCAGTGTCAGAAAAAAACTGGAGAAAAATCACAAAATACCGCGATCTGGCCATCGAAACTACTCAATTATGGATGAAACATGTATCAGTGATACCCATTATTATCGGGGCACTTGGTACAATGTCCAAGAATTATATAAGATACATGTTCAGTTGACTGAGTTTCATGTTTAAAGAATAAAGTATAATAATAATAAACAACTTTAAATATTCAGTTGCCTGAGTTTCATGTTTAATGAATAAAAGAAATAATAACCGACTAAGCATATATTAGATACCAATTGACAATGCAATATTAGTCGACCATTTATTTTTATACACAAGCATGATATGTGTATATTTATTACTGATAGTGATAGTTCACATTAGACCATACAAGACCCTGACATTAAGCATGTCTTTGGCACCAAAGCAGCTAAAACAGTTCCTGTCTCTGTATATTGTACAGTTCTGTCTTCCTGCAGATTGCAAAACTGTGTTACTGAAGTCGTAGTGGTAGTGATCTAAAATAAATAAATAAAACATTCCAAACAGACATAAGTGATTAGGACATATTGCAGATCACCTATCCCAATGTATTTCCAAGGATTCTCTAAAGCCAGATCTCAAATTCCCTATTCTATATTTTGTAGCTGGAACGCAAATTTTCCCCAGCATAATGATTACTAAGTTTTAATTACATTTAGGAGTCATGTATCCTCATCACTCCAAAGACAAACTGCCAAGATGGAGAGATTTATTATCAACCAATGATATTTTTTATGTAAATGTACTTGACTAAGTGCAATAACCCTAAATTCTAATAGAGACTTTCAATCTCTTGCCAGGTTTGCAGTACTTATATATGGCTAAGATGAATTGAGTATTTACAAAACAGCTCCATTATAGAAAAACAATTCTCCATGTGTAAATCATTATTTCTAATCATAGTACTACTAGGTTCCTTTTCACCTCTGCCCTTGTTTATTTTCTTTGATTTATATTCGTAGAAAAAAAATGTTTAAAGGTAGTATTCTATTTAAGGGTGCATTGGTCCAATAATATTTTTCATCATAGACTTCTAAAAAGCACTTGGGTTTCTTAAATATTTTATCATCATCTTGAGCATACAATAAGAATGGGGCATTACAAAGACAAACAAAGGGTTATGTAGATTTCACATTGTCCTTTTAATTGCTCAAACAGGAGAAATGAAAGAAAAATCCTCCTGGTGACTTTATTCTTCTATCCGCCCAGCTGTAGATACATTTTAGGAATAAGGGCAAAGGGTCAGGTGCCCCTTTACATACTATTTGCAAGTGGCTGACATCAGCAATCACTGTGGAGCAGCTTTGTTTATCCATAACACTAATCTGAAGAGATGTGTGAAGTACTTTGGCTTGTGGAAGAGGGCAGAGTAGCATGGTGCTATGCAAACATTCCCACATGTTCCCTGATAGGTCATTCACACAGAAAACAAGGGAAAGTTTCATGTAATGGACAAGCTTCAATGTAGAGCCAACAGACTGTCAAGAATCTGAGGACATAGAAAATCATAATGAAGGATGGGTATAAAAGTGTCTGGACTGAATCGTTGTTATCACACTTTACCAATGACATTATTTATACAATAAATTAGAGGGAGGGAGGGAGGGAGGGAGGGAGGGAGGGAAGGAAGGAAGGAAGGAAGGAAGGAAGGAAGGAAGGAAGGAAGGAAGGAAGGAAGGAAGGAAGGAAGGAAGGAAGGAAATTGGTCTTACATTGGGTAAAATTGGGTAGGGCAATTCTAAGAAAATGGTCCTTTAGATCTAGATTAATATTTTATATGCAAGGTTGTGCCAGCTATTTATTTATGCTATTTATTTCCACATCTTTTTTATGAAACCCATTTATCAGAAGCAGAGAATGGACTTAAAAGTGGTCAAAGATGTCAACAATAAATCTAATAAAATTGGAACATAGCTTTAGATTGCTAAAGAAAAGGCTAGTCTGCTGGTTGAAATTTAGATATTAAATGTTAGGGATGTAATCCTAGTCTTGGGTTGGCTATATGTGTGTTTGTGTGTGTGTGTGTGTGTGTGTGTGTGTGTGTGAGAGAGAGAGAGAGAGAGAGAGAGAGAGAGAGAGAGAGAGAGAGAGAGAGAGAGAGAGAGAATGTATGTATGTATGTATGTATGTATGTATGTATGTAATGTAATGTATGTATGTATGTATGTATTTATTCATTCATTCATTCATTCATTCATTTATTTATTTATTTATTTGGTGTCACAACCCCTGGTATGCCCAAATATGGGAGGAAGCCTACTGCTTCCTTTCTGTCTATCGGCTCGTCACAAGAGACCATCCAGATAGAAACCCAATATTTTTACTGTTGCCTTTGTTACATTTCTGTTGTATTTGTGCTAATAAATAAATAAAGGGAGACTAGTATAGATCTATTTCAAACTATTTAGCTCTCATCAGCTAGCCATACCCTTACTGGTATTCGAACCTGGGCTGTATTACATATTAGGCAGATGTGTTAACCATTAACCATTACATTAATATGTAATACAGCCCAGGTTCGAATCCTAGTAAGGGTATGGCTAGCTGATGAGAGCTAAATAGCTTGAAATAGATCTATACTAGTCTCCCTTTATTTATTTATCAGCACAAATACAACACACACACACACACACACACACACACATTGAAATAATGTTTATGTCACTTTAAATGCTCAAGTGAGATGTGATTGGATGCTGTTGCTTTAATCAGCCATAAGAGGAAGTAGGAACTACTACTGTTCATTTCTGGTTGTTCCTGTATGTTCTCCATGCTTGTTATTGTAGTTGAATACTGTATATTGGATGGTGGCTACTCTGCATGATAGTTACCTGTCTACATGATGAATCGTGAGTTGAGCATCTGTAAACCAACATGTTGTATCATAGACTGTGTACATAATTCAAGACTACTTATCGCTTGTTTTGGAGAATGTTTATCCTACTTTATTTTTGTTAAAACAAGTAAAATTATCCTTGTTTTAACTTCGGCGGTTGTGATTGATAGCGTGACTATTCAGCAGCATATTCCTTGCTACCTTCTGCTACTCAACTCTAGTCTCCAAAAGGATATATACTTAACATTAAACCAACCACTAAAATTAAGAGCTGTAAGGGATGGGATATTTTTATAAAGCACATTTCAGTGAAGCCAGTTACATTAGGAAAGTAGCCTGTGGAGAGTCACAAAGTAGGAGCACACAAGCCTAATTTTTATTAGTGGTCTAGTTACAAATTTCTCTACTGTAATGTTTTTTAAAGAGATCTTTGATAAGGGCAACACCATATCATTGTAATTCATTAGGAGAAGTAGTAGTCAGCATATTCAATGGTGTACTGTATGGGATGAATGTTTATTCAATGAAGCTAAACAATTATTTCTTAAATGAAAGCATCTCTGATTCTTCCCTCTGCAAATGAGAATCTCTATAACAGATGCTAAAGCAATAGCTGTTGTAGTAATTTATTCAGAAAAATAAAAATGTGGCCCATATTTTCCAGCCCAACTAAACAAGAAGACTATGATAGAATGGTGAGTTCCCACCCTACAGTAAATGGTTGATTGTTACTGAGAATTCAACTGCTTATCATGATGATTATCAGTACTTTTTGATAAAGTATAATGTTTTTGTTTTATATGTGTTATGTCATGGTATTTGAGTATTTATCACCTATCTGCAACTGAAACAGCAGTAAGGAAATAATAAATAAAACTATATAATAATTCCACAGAATTACATAACCTTCAGAGATAGTATGGAATAGGTAGCATTAATTACCAATGTACTCTCTAAAGACCCACTGGAAAAGAATGGCCTTGAAACATTTCATGAATGAAAGCAAGGAGGATGCCATCCTATCCTCAAAGAGAGTGTGTGTTCTATACCTTGAATTAACTGAAAGAGTAAGACTGTGGAGTACTTTATGCTCTCTTGAGTTTGGTTGTTTGCTTGCAAATTTTCATTACCCAACTAGATAATATTGGTGGTAGGAATCAGACTCATATTCTCAGGAAAAATACAAAGAACGTAAAGAATCTATTTAGAGAATATGTACCACAGGAAATAAGTACCTGAGTCAGAAAGATCTTTATAGATAAGGACCAGAACTTTGAACTGAATTACATAATAACTGTAATTTTGAATTTACCTATAGCCTACTGTGATGCAGCAGCCATAGAATGTGTTTTGCTCTGATAAACTGGGAACAATCCATCAGCAAGTAGGCAACTGCACTCAGATTAATTATAGTTTTAAAAGCAGCCCCTAATAGGATAACACAGTTATCCATCCATTCCTTGATGAGATTAGAAGGTTGTCAACGCATTCAATGCATTCTGTTTCAAAAACAGCATCATTTGGGGCACCACAAAAGGTGAGAAACGATTTACAGCAGGACTAGCAAGTGCAGGAGGATCTCTGATATATCTGATTCTGACACAACTTTAGGAGGAGTTCTACTTCCACAAGGACTAGTATATTAGATCCAGATGACTTCTTCCTGCAGTCACTTGCAGAGATTTAATCTGTGAAATGAAGATTTTCATTTATTTAAAAAAGTGTATTGGAATTTCCACTTTTCATATCAGCTTTTTCTATACTAAATCATAAAGATGATTATAGATGAGTAACAAGTATTTGGTTATTTTTATATAGTTTGCAGAATATTTTCTAAGAAAATCTATGAAACATGAATTTTAAGCAAAAAACTAGTTATGAAAATGAAATAAAATGTTTTTGTTCCTTATCCATCTGTTCTTGGCAACATGTTTAAGCAAAGTAGAGTAACAAAAAGTGTGTGTATGTGTGTGTAGTTTTAAGTTACTAGTTTTTAAGATTTGGTTATCATATATCAGAGTTTATGCATCAATACAATCACATAGCCTGAATTCATGTCATTCTAATATGTGGTTGATTAGTCTTAATTTAATAAATCATGCCAAAACAGTTTTTTCAGAAATAGTTTTCAGTCTAAGGCTCCAATCTTATATGACGTTACATAAGAGTAAGTCTTGCTTAATTCAGTGTAATTTATTTCTGAGTAATTAAAAATAAAATTTTAAAATTTTATATTAAAGATATCTTTCTAAAGAAACTGAAATCCATGGGATGTAATCCTTAATAAAGATACTTGTATGTGCAATTTACCTATAAATTCATTGAGACTTACTTTTAAATAAACATGAATAGGATTTAGGTATAATGGCATGTTCCAATTTCTTGGGTAGGGACTTCTTATACAGGATGCCTTGTTAATCCAAGTATACTAGGTCTTTTCAATGAATGGATGAACAGAAAGTGATATATCACCATTACCTAATATAATGTACTTAACTTAGAACACAAGGCCTATTACATTCCCATTACATTTACACTGATAATTATTTAAAACCCATCTATTAACCATATCTGTAATGGCTTGGTTCTGATTTGAAATTTTGATTAATAAACGGAAGAAACCATAGTTCAGTGTTAAGATAGTTGACAGTTACACAGAGAACATGCTCATTCTCAGCTTTTCATAAAAATGTTTTTTCTTCCAATTCAGGTGACTTTTTAAATCTTAATGCTTTGACTTTTTTTTGTAGTCTGAACATATGTTTAGTGATCTCTGATTATATTTGTGGAAAGGTAGCAATGCAAATATTGTAGTATTTTTTTAATGATGACCCAAAAATATATTGTTGAAATCAGTTTTACCTCTATTTTACTTGTCACCAAGGCTATTCTCTCAAATGACATGCTAGAACATTCCAAAGTTATCCTCATTCTACTATATTCCTCAAAGATGCTGTTACTCAGAAATGGTAATATTTTGGCAAGAACTATTTATTAGTTTTCTAGTTCATTTGTGTGTGTGTATACATATACATACACACACACACACACACACACACACACACACACACACACACACACACACATATATAAGATTTTTACAACCCCTGGTAAGCCCCAATTATGGGAGGAAGCTAAATGCTTCCATCATCTGTCAATCGGGTCCATCATGACAGAAACCCAATATTTTTACTGTTGCCTTTGTTATATTTGTGTTTTTTTTATTTATGCTGATAAATAAAAAAATAGAAATAGATCTATGCTAGTCTCCCTTTATTTATATATCAGCATAAATAAAAAAATAAACACACACACACACACACACACACACACACACACACACACACACACACACACATACATATATATATATATATATATATATATATATATATATATATATATATATATAGAGAGAGAGAGAGAGAGAGAGAGAGAGAGAGAGAAGAGTGGGAGAAGAGTGGGAGAATAAAAAAAGGATGCTATTTGCATTAATTTCATGCTTCCTCCACAGTTTTCAGTAGATCTGTGCATTTTGTTTTCAGACCTAAGTGATCAATTGGTAGAAGTGGTTGGCCTGGAAGGAGCCATGGAAATGGGACAAATATATACTGGACTGAAAAGTGCAGGAAAACGCCTTTCTCAGTGTTCTTCTGTTGTCATTAGGTAAGAACCAATTTTCCCCATAAAAAAAAATCTTTGCCTTTATCAATCAAAAACCAGAACAGGGGTAATCTGCCATTATCAATGAGATCTCAAAATAATACTTAATAACTTGGATGTTTTAAATGAAGTTTTAAGGAAATCATGGAAGATACTCTCAATGGTTAATTCAGAAGTAATTTATCATTGATAAATTACTAAATAGAAGCAACCATGGAATTATCACAAAACACTTCAGGTTGGACAAAACTGGGATAGTTTTTTGATCAGATACAAACTGTCTTGCTCATGTTCTTTTGTCAAATCAGTTGTCTGGCACTCTATTCACAAAATATTACAATAAATATGACACAAAATATGACAACATCATTGAATTTTTGAGATGTAACTGCTCTGTGTTAGTAAGATCAGCATGTATTAGTTATCTTCACATGATAGGTTGGTTTTGAAAGGTCAGTATGTTGTATTCAACCTGTTAATTGAATAATTCAATTAGAACTAAGGATAAGTAAGATACAAGGCAGAAAAAGTTAATGGGAAAAAAACCACAAGATAGATGGAAATGCATAAAAAAGAAAAAAGCGGGATTAAACAGTTCCAGTGATTAAAACAAAAACAAATGGAGGACATTAGAAAAAGCAGTATGGCTGCACAAAAAAGTTATTGAAAATAGAAAAATAAAATAGTTGCACAAGCCACCAACGAAAAATGATACATGTATTTATAGTCTGTTTAAGTAATAGTAGGGATCAGAATGGTATAGAGGTGGGTTGCTCCCAGTTTGGGCCGGATTGGGTGAACCAGTAGTAGTGGTGGTGGGATGCTCTGCCCACCCGCCCAGATTCTGCACATGTGCAGAAGCATCATGCATGTGCAGGAGCATGCCCATACCGGTAGTAAAAATATTGACAACTCACCACTGGTATTAAATTAGCAGAAAGGCAAATAAAAATAAACAATACAATTTCCAATATGTTTAAAATAAAAATAAGAGAAAATAATGTACAGAAGCTGATCTAAAGATGGCAAAAAATAATTGATTATAAGAAAAAGCAAAATCACTTTAAACTCCACTGTTGTATCTCAGAATAAATTTTCTGATTTAGTAGCTTCTTTACTACTAAGTAGATTGTTGGGATTCTATGAAATGATATGCCTAGAGTTCAATAAAGTCTCACCATTTTAAGATTTGTTAGTTAAATATGGTACATATTGCAAGTCTAAAAATCCATAGCAGGAATCCTGCTGGAAAATGGCATCAAGATGGGTACCAGAAGAGTCACTGCTTAGGTTTGTACACTCCCAGATTTTTCTCAATAAATCCAATAAAAATTAGATTAAATGAATGAATGGATTTGATTTGCATAGAAAAGTCTGTTAATTAAGATAGTTAATGGTAATACTAAAAATTCAAAAATATTTCAGTAAATAGGCTGAAATTAATATAATCAAATACAAAGTGATCCATTTAATAATATACATTTAATGCATACAAATACAATGTGAGCTAGTTACTTAATTTAATACATGTGGAAAGGATCTTGTTAATCACAAACTGGATATAAATAAATAACATAAAGTCTGCTAAAAAATAAGTGTAGGATGAATTAAGAAAACAACTGTTTCCAAATCCCAAGAAATAATAATTCCATTATATTCTGCTTTAGTCAGATCTCATCATGTATATTGTATCTCATTCTACACATCTCTACAAATATGTCACTATATTTCAAGCAGTTCAGAAAAGGACAAGGAGAGTGATCATAAGACTGAAAATTATAGGGAGAGATTAGGGAAATTTTAGCCTGAAAAAGAAAGAAGATTGAAAGGTGATATGGACTGTTCACGTACCTGAAAAGATGAATTGAAGACAGTCATTGAACATGGGTTCTATCATTGTAGACTGCATTACTTTGTAAAAGTTATTTTAGAAAGAAATTTAAGTTATAGGAAGAAAAGTTTTAGGAGAATTTTAGGAGTGGTAGTATAATGGTAAGAGCAATTCAATAGTGGAATAATTTGCATGGGAAGTAGTATTTTTATTAGTAGCATTCTAACAGGAATTCCAATATAATTTTAGGGATGCTTTAATTTGGATTCCTGCATTGAGCAGTGGGTTGAATTTAGTGTCTTAAAAATTTCTTTCCCACTCTATGATTCTTTAATTCTGTGAATGATTTCACAAATAAATTGGCACAGACATCTCCTGGAAACATGCCTGTTGGAGACCTGTTGAAACAAATTGCTAATTTACCATATGGCAAAGTTAACTAGGAGTAACTAAGAGCCAAGATTGTTAAATCAATCATGCTTGTATTTGATTTTTTTTTAAAAATAATGAATTATGGATTTATTGTGGAATTGGGAAATACATACATACATACATACATACATACATACATACATACATACATACATACATACATACATATATATATATATATATATATATATATATATATATATGCTATATATGCTATATATGCTATATATGCTATATATGTTAAAAAGAGGTGTATATGCCTTATTTTTCAACTATGATTGTGACATTGCACTGTACTATTTTCCATGTCATACTTGGCATTTAAAACATGTCCTGGATTTATTTTCTCTGCATTCCTATTTTTTCTTGCATTAGGACTAGCAAATCTCTGCCTATGCAGATTGATGGGGAGCCATGGATGCAAACACCTTGTACAGTAAGTTTGTCTTACTCAGTATATTCAATAAGGTGATCAATGTAATGCAATTAGTGCTTACTCTATGATCCTGAAATATTGCACATTTCAGTAAGAATGATTTATGCAGCACAATACACAATTACATTCATTAACTTCTTTTGTATGATTCAGTACATGCAAGTTTTCAGTTGCACTTTGATAAAAGAATGCTCAATAAATATTTCTGGCCATTCAACTTTTCTAACTGATTTTCTAACTGACTGTGTCAGGCTTTGATTAAATAACCAAGGACATGTAATCATGTTGCAGAGATGATGGGATAGATCTCTATTCTAATGAAGTCAGATTAAATCATTATAGCCAATTCACATATTACACCCAAGTTTGTCACCAAGCGTTCACACAAAATGGAACTGAATGCAATCACAGATGGTTGCATTTTTGTGTTGATAATTTCAAATTGATGTTCCACCTTTATTTTAAAAAGAACACTCAAGAAAGAACAAGATGGTTAAAATAACAAAATGTCAAACAGTTTTTTTTAATGATAATAATTGGAAATACCTTAAAGAAAAAGGACACTAAATAGTACAAGCAAGTTACAAGCAAATCAGATAAGCAAGTTAAGAATTTAGCATCAAAACATCAACAACCAGGCAAAGGAAAACTCTCCTAATGAAATATGAGTTCTGAACAGGAAGATCCACAGTCTTAGTGTGATCACTGAAAAGTCTTTTTTGTATAATAATAGCCAATCACATCTCTGACTATGAAATATGAAGAAGAACCTTAAATAAATGAAAGAGCAACATTTACAGGATCAAGCAAACAATTAAATACATGTGTCTGGAAAGCACGGTTTTTTAAAAGATCATACTGTAGGTTTTACATGTACTTCCTATGCCATCTTTCAACTAATTAATATACAAGTCAGTGTAAAAGAATTCCCTAAGAAAGCATGAATTATAATTAAATAAAATTTTAAGTAGAATATCAATAAATCCTATCAAAAAAAAAGATAAAAGCAGCAGTAGATAATTCAGTCTAATTGTGAGAACACCAGCAGCCTCAAAACAGCCAGCACCTAGGCTTCTGGTGTCCTGTCCCCTTAAGAGCTCCCTCTAGCCAATCCAGCAATTGAAGGCTATAAAAGCTGAACAGAGAAGCAGTTGTGGATGGAGTTGATATTTTTTTGTTTTCATTTGGAAAACTGAAAGTCCTTGAATGAGCCTAAGGCAAACAGAACAGTTACTGTTCTCCATAAGTAGGGATCACAAAGAGAAGTAGTGGAGGCATAGGAATTGAAAACAGGGATAAATAGTGAGTACTAGCCTTTGAGCACTATTTGTTGCCCAGAAGCCAGATGGAATTGTGTTAGCTGTCTAGGATTTGGAATCCACAACTGTAGTTGTCAAACCTGTGGAAAAAAGTGGCCATTTATCCAAGTTCTGTAAAAGCTACAAGAAAAAAAAAGGAAATGACTATAGTATTGTAAGCATTTCGGGACAGAATTATGATTCACAACAAATGTTAATGGGATCACTATGAGTGATTTAGTAAAATACTGGAAGTAGACATATGTCCTGATTTATTAAAAAAAAAAAAAAAAGCAGTATAAGTATAGAAAGAGCCTCTTACTAGTCTTCGGGTAGAGTGACATGTTTAACAGGTAAAGTGGTAGTACTAAACTCAAACTTGCAACATAATGTAGTCTTATCTTTTTCGTGATCTTTTTCCTGACAATTATCTCTTCTTTTTTAATTTTTTCTTAACTTTTCTTATTGTTGATTTCTTTTTATCTTTTCTTTTACCTTTTCTTAACTTTCTTTAATCTTTATCTTTTTCCTTATTGTTTTCATATTTTCCTTATTTCCTTATCTTTTTCTTATCTTTCCCTTAACTTTTCTTATCTTTTTCTTATCTTAGCCTTATTTTCCTTATCTTTCCTTCTTATCTTTTTATCTTTTCTTATCTTTTTATTATTTTCATTATCTTTCATTGTTTTTCTTTATCTTTTTTATCTTTTCTTACCTTTTCCTTACCTTTTCCTTACCTTTTCTTATTTTTTCTTATCTTTTTAACTTTCTTTTTTCTCATCTTTGCCTTATTTTCCTTATTTTAATATTAATATTTTATTCTTTTTATCTTTTTTCTTATCTTTCCTATGTCTGAGCTTATCTTTTTTCTTATTTTCTTATCCTTTTCCCTTTTTCTTTTCTTTATCCTTTTCCTTATCTTGTCCTATCTTTTTTTCTTTTTATTGACCTTTTTTCTTTTTAATATTATCCTTTTTATCTATATGATATGGTGCTACTGAAGAAATGTTCCTCTGGCCAATTGCTGCATGTTACATTCCATTGAACAGAACAGAGTTTTATAAGCTAACTGGATCAAAATAATACTTTTGGACTTGATTTGATCAGTTTTGTAGGTTGGTAACATATGCACTCACAAAGGGTATTTAAATATTTTTGGATGACTGAATGATTGCTGAGTGTACTGAAAATGCATCAAAATATAAGGTAACAAGTTCTAGAGAACAGCATTACAGGGTAATCAAACAGGCTCACCAAACAGGAATTTACTGATCGGGTTTAGTAAGAGTTTATTGGGAAATCTCTTGTAGATTTTCACTGCAAGTTCTTTTGTAAGATAACCAAAGAGCCAAAAAGAAAAAAAGAAACAAACTGGAGATAAATGGATAGGAATTTGCAATCATGGCTTGTAGTACTACTGCCTCCAAATAATTGGGCGTATGTTTGTAGATGAAAAAAAATCAGATGATTAAAGCAATATACACACTTCTTATAAGAGATACTTAAGGTTTATCAAATCAAAGGAGAAGCAACTTTACATAAGGAAAGTAATCTGACAAAAGAACAAGTTTAATAGATAACAGTGATAACTAGAAGCAAGAGACACATAATCTATTCTACACTACTAACTGAGAAACAATTTCACACCCTATTGAAGAAGACTGTAACTTCAGACAGAAAAATGAACACTGTGAAACAGGAAAGATAATGAGTTGGTGACTTGGGATGACATGAAACCATAACAAATGTACTGTGCTGCGGGAGCAAGGAATAAGTATTGACTTCCAAGACTTATAAAATTTATTGATAATTATTTCTTTCTGTTATGGGTACAAATTAAATTGCAAAGAACAGTTACATCATTCTACAATATAATTTGAATATCTAGGAAGGAAGCTCAAGAAGCTGTTATTGTCATTTATGTTGACTTTCATGAAGAGTGGAAGGAGAAGGAAGAGTGGCTTTTCTGGTAGATAATGTCAGTGGGAAAGAGCTGAGTCTTTGGCATAAGCAGGAATACTCGAACAACACTTATATGAAATTTCTTTAGTTAAACCCATTTATTTGAAAGAGCTTGCATTTTAATTGAAAGCATAATAGTTTGATGCATCAGGTCCAATGCACCCAGCAGGACTTTATGTAGAGAGCTATGTCCTATTTCTTTCTGCTCCATGTAGTAGAACTATGCTGTCTTCCAGGAAGAAAAGACTCTCATTGGAACGTTTATCCAACTGTGCTCAAACAATTCCTATCTAAACTCACAAATCTTATTTAGCAGTGAATAACTCATTTGCATACATGTGAGGTTTGTTACTCAATGATTTAGTTGGGTGTTATTTTGGAGTTCTCTTCACTAAACAGCATACACTTTTTTGTCAACCTATGCACAATTTTTGTTTTATTTTACAAGTTTCATTTTTTATTTTTGGTTCTTTTCTTTTTGCATAATTGACAATGCAATTTACTGCATGTGTGCTTTCTGCACCTTAGACAACTATATTGAGATGTAATCACCTATCTTTCCAGTTCAGATTGTTAAAGAAAAGAATTAGTTGTGACTAATTGCCAATTAATTTGTAGTAGTTAAAGGTGGGGGAGGGGCCAGAATAATTGCACTTACTAATTAAAATTTAAAATATTCCAAAGTGTCATCTTTAGGTGTCTGGAATACATAATTTCCATTTTGGTTCAGTGCTGGGTCCTGTAACAACCCTGTTCTTGACAGCTTTATTAATTTAAAGGCTCAGCAATACCTATTAGTATAAAACATGAAAAAATGTCATTAATCATTTATTTTAATTTTGCAGCTCTGTCATTTTCTCAGTATGTTTAAAAATTATGATGACACCACCATGTTTTCCAATTTACCTGTGTGAAGGGGAAATGGATCACACTATTTAGGGGTGATACTAGACTATATTATTAAAGCTTAATTAATGCCAAACTAATTAGATTTAATTTCAGTTGGTGCAATGATATTGCTAAGAAATTGTTTAAATTTTTTCAATGATATTCTGTGGTAGATCACTGGCAAGGAGAATCTTTCCTATAAAAAATAGGATGTAAACAATCACAGGAATGGTAGTATAATTTAAAAATTTACAAGTCCTCCTAAACTTGCTTTATACTTAATAGGTCTGGGTTGCAGGTGTGTATCTGAAATTAGTCTTCTCAAATCACTAAAGCCACCCCTTGTTTTTCTAGAGTTGCCTGCATGGACAACAGAAAGAAAGTTCCAGAAGAGCTCTGAAAACTGAGAAAGACAGTGTTGTGTTTAATCATTTGAAAAGAGTTGGCTTTTATGGACTCCTATGCATTATCAATCCCCAGTCATTGTTCCTCTGTACTTTTAAGCTCCTGAGTCTTTACAATCCTCAAAAATCACCTTCAAAAAGTGAACCCTTTCTCTAGCAGGGTCATGTCCTTGATAGAATTTTATATAGGCCTCCAAGCTCATCTTTTTTTTTTTTTTGTAATTATGTTTGTTTGCTTGGTTGGTTGTTAGGCTTTTTTTAAGTCTTTCCTTTCAATTTGTCCTCCATAGGAACCAAAGCAATAGTGTTTCCAATGGCAGCAATAACTGACTTTTTAGGATAGGTCAAAAAAAAAAAAGAGTTGGCCTTTAGTGAACTAGTTTGTTTAGTACTCAAATGAAAGGAAACAGGCTATTCTCTCCATTAATGATAGCCTTAGTGTCTCAGCTTTACTGTTTCCTATCATTGTCATAGCATTGCTCAATTCAGTTGTCATTCTGTAAAAAAAAAACACACCATCTGATGTCTAGTTTCATTGATAATATTAAGCCATAGTTTGTTCAATAAACTAAAACTGCTCTATTGATAATGTTTTATAAATGCCACCAAAATACAAGAAGCCGAATCCAAAGAAGTGCGTACCCCCTTACATTATTAAAGAACTTCAAATATTTCTTCAACATTTCTTCCCTGCAATTTTTAACAGAACTTTTAAAATACATTTCTGATAGGGCATGAAGATTAACAGAGTTAAAATGAACCAATAGAAATTTTTGTTCTTCAAAATCTCCCAAGCTTTCAAAAGCACCCAAAAATAGGAAAAAAAATGTTTAACACCACCACTCTGGGTAGTTTATAAAAATGTGCTTTTGTGTCATGGACTATATGCAACCACAAATTGTAGTCTGTAATCTCTTGATCAATAATTTGAAGAACTAAGAAAATTCCAAGCATCTGAGAAAAGAAATTTCGGAGATCATTGGATATAAGCTAGGTTTTGCATTACATTTGCAAACTGATAGAATGCTGTTTTGGATGTGGTGAATTATGAATTTCTCAACATAGAATTCATTCTACAATATAAGAGATCATTTACAGATATGCCATTTTATATCTAATATTGTCCTCTAGATTAGGCAGTTAATGCATGAGCTCCCCCATGCTTTAAAATATATACAGATAGATGGAGTTTTAGGACATGATCAGCATCTAAATATACCTAATCAAAAATAATGGTACATGTTCACATAAACATTAGTTCTCATATTAAGGTCTTTCTCATATACATGAAGTTTGTCTTGCCGAACTATTAAACATAATCCTTTCAATTTTTTTACTGGATTAGGGAAAAGAAATGAGTGTTTTTTCTTTCAAATAATTCTCACACAATTTTGCTGCAGAAATGTATAAAGAATAGCTTTCCATGTAGATCCTTTTCACAACTTTATGTGCTACTCCACCTGAAAAGTTTATATACCGTGTATCATAATATAAACTGGAATAGTTCATTTTGAAAATTTACACACACACACACACACACACACACACACACACACACAAAAGAATTTTTGGTCAAAATTGGTACATAAATGCAATTTTAGGAGAAATACATAGGAAAACCCACACCATTCATGAACATTTCTTTAAAAACTACAATTAAATTAAAACAAGTTAAAGCTTAGGAAAAATAAAAAAAGTTGATCAATTATTAAACATAAAAATCCATCTATGTTCTATATAAGTTACTTTGGGAAATAATAAAGTGTGTGTATGTGTGTATCTTTGATAGCAAATTTTCATCCAAGAAATAGTCTTTCCTCTGTTTTAATGAGCCTCTCCTCTTAGTGTACATTTTTGTTTCATTGCTATTAGTGAATGACAAGTGAAGGATATTCATTTTAGCTTGAAAATGTCAGATATGCACTTTAAGAGATATATTTTGCCAGTTTTAATGAGTCGGTGTTTCTTTTTCAAAGAAATACTTATCTGTGATGGGGGTGCTGTGTAGATGACAACTGATATTTAATAAGTGATAGCTCTTGTATTAGCAGTAGTTCACTAAAGAAAATGTCTCAAATAGCTTTTGAAAAACTGTAAGCTGCACTGGCCCAAAGGCAAGATGTGACCTTTTTATTACATAATGAGAATCATTTATTATCTCACAATGTATCTTAAAGTCACAGACAAAATGCCACTTTGATAATTGCTTTCAATTAGCTTTGAGCATAGCATACATTCATAAAATGTCTTCCCTAATTTAGACTTGAATTAGAGAAAATTGGAGACATAATCTACATGAGGGTTGTCTCATTTAAGGTGATTTCTGGTTTTATATCAAAGAAATCAAAACAGGTAGTTATGAAGTAATCTTTCATAGGGTTTTAAACAGGCTTTTCATATTTGATTTGATTTTACTACCAATTAATTAACAAATTAGAATGCTACTTAATCATTTTTGACCTTTTTAACATGCTAGACTTCGATTTCAAGTCCTAGTGGTTATTTTCAAATTAAGCATAGAAGTTCATATTAAGCACAATGAACCCAGAAGTATAAATAAGAAATTGTGATATAATTGAGTGCCAATTTTTTATATAATGGATACAACATTCATTATTATCTTAATACAGCAAGAACAAAGCAGAGTAGAACCAGTTTCTACCTCTTTTTTGTCAAACAAAGGATACAACAGACCACTTTTGGGAGAAATATCCTAATCAGGGGAAAGTTAAATGTGGAACATGGTCTAATTGCTGTATTGAGATTCATATCCAACAGGTCTTCTCTGAGTATGTGCAAGCACATACTTCCTCTATGCCATTTACAATTCATTGGATCCAATGTATATTGAATTCTGCTTTATCCTATAGTTGGGAACAGTTGCCTATATAATTAGAATGTTACATTCTAAAGATTCCACAAAGTTGGGAAAATGACTATTATATGCAGGGAATACCATAGCTTATTTTTCCCCAATATGCTTTTTACCTACCAAATACTGTGTCTGCTATTTTATGCAAAATGTATATTTTATCTGAACTTGTTATTACTGTGTTTTACATGTGTTTACATATTTCATGATAGTGTGACTTTAAAATATTCTAAAACAAATGTAAGTAGACACTAGGAGGTTCAGGTAGTGACTTTAACGCTATTGATATGATTATGTCAATCTTTCATTTGAATAATGGTCTAATCAATTATCAGCTTTTAAAAATTGTATTCACTTGTCTTATGTCTGTTGGAACATCTTTAAAAGTTAGGAAAGGAAAGCGTACAATTATCTTGTGACAGGTGATATAATTATAACTTGTTTTCTTTTTCACCAGATAAAAATTACCCACATGAATCAAGCTCCAGTTCTGATGGGGCCTACTCCGAAAACTGGCTTCTTCTCTTCCTTCATTAAAAGAACAAGGAACTACAGCAAAGAGTAGTTCAAACCTTACAAAATCAAATGAGCAGGGATGTAGACTGGAAATCTTTCAAGGGTTTTTAAAATATTCTCTACTGCATAATCAAAGAAGCAAGAATAACAGTTGCTGTGACAGAGCTAATGTAAAATGATGCTATTAGAATAATTTGTTGCCACAGTTTTGTAGGCATTTTGCATGAAGAAAGCTAATGTTTACATAAACTGATAAAACATATTTTTGTTGCATGCATTACACTCACTAATTTACAGTATAAATATGCTATGGACAGGGGAGGGGGAAATGCAACACTGTTGGAAATGTGATTTTCATACAATATGATCCTCAACCTGCTTGCTTCAGTTTTTAGATGAGATATTTAATTCCTTCGACCTCTTCAGGCCTTTACTGAGGAAAATAGAGAGATTTGTTATAGCCTTACTGCTTACAAATAAATAACACTTTGCCAGTTCTCTCTTCTAAATAGAACTAGGCCAGATTAGTGTGGATCCAATTCATTTCAAGACTAAAATATGAAAGATTCATTTATTTTTCTGTGTTTAGCTTCACTCAGAAACATATTTAACAGATAATACATCCCATTATCCATATGAGGATTAACTTTCACATAAGCATGTTTAGGATTATGTTGTTTACATTTCACATTGTTATCACATTTATAAACATTTTCACCAAGATGTAGGCATAAGAGTAGAATTTAAATAAATGTTGCTAACTTTTTTCTGAAATAATGAGCTGTTCCCCAAATTTACCTAGCACTGGTTGAACTGCTCACCCATTCTTGTCTCTCCAATAAATATAATTATTTGATTCTTGTTTTTCAAACAATTGTCACAATCACATTTCATTATATTCTATAAATGGAATATGCAAAAATTATCTAGTAATGTTTGATCTTTTGATGTCAGTTTTAAATATTCTTCACTGCATCAGATACAGTTACAAATAAGCAAATAAATATGCCTAATAAACAATATTTCTCTTTCCATTAATCAACATAGTAAGTATATGAGGAATTAGATTAATGGATAAATAATCATTTTCTGGATAAGATTCATTTTTCCAATCGCTTAATTACTATAAATTAAGTTATATTACTATTCACAAGTAATATCCACAGAGGTTCATAACTTGGTGTAATTATTTAAGTCTCATCAATGAAAGATTACAAGCTCGTCTTAGATATAAGAGTACTAATACATGGCTAGATCATATGTGGATAAATCTTATTGTGGCATTTACATAATATAAAGTAAGCAAATTATTCACTCAAGAGCTTCACTGTATCCAGCAGCTTCTGTAATTGATGCAAGCCCTTGTTCTATTCTATACGTGGGACAGAGTTTATGCCCTGATACTGCTTTCATTCTTCTGATGGAAGCAATAAGAGCAAAGCCACAAATGAAGAGAGTAAATATCAACCACATCAATCACAACAAGGGAGCCATCTTAAAATTCAGCTGGTTTTTGGGGACTCCAAGCCTAATAACATAGTCTAGAAGAACTTACAAACATCACCTTAGAATAATACATCTTCTAAGTGTTTACCTTTCACAAGTGTACCAGTGGAGATACTGGATTTGGAAAACTCTTAAATCCATTTTAATTCTTAAGGGTTCTAAAGAAGTAAAAGAAGATTATGGAAGCTCAATTCTTCCTTTATCTTAGTTTTCATATACATAATAGGGAGTGACTGTTTGCAGCCTTTTATATCTTGGGGAACTATTCATAAATTTTGAAACCCATTTTTCTAGATCTCTAAATGGTTTAGAAAGCTTGCACAGTAAATTTAAGATCATTTATAGCAGGAAAGCAGGTCAAAATACCGAGATAAAGAAAATTATTTTTGCTATTCTTTTGTATGTTAAATAATGGGCAATCTTTTTACAAGTTCTCCAAACCTTATTAGATTTTGCATTCTGACATGAGATATCATGTCAGACCCTTAAATGTATTAAGATTTTAATATTCTCTTAGGAGATTGCTAAAATCTTGCAAGCATTGTTATTAATTGAAGGGTTGTGATCAGGCCATCATGGAAGATTGTGCCTTGCATTTCAAAATGTTAGTACTGCAGTATTGAGATTTAAAATACTTAGACAATTGAACAACATGAAAATTATGTGATAAAGTCTTTTTTTGAATCCAATAATTTCTACTAAGGTTGTTCTTTCTCTTTCATGGCCTCTTAATTTAATTGCTTCAAGGCTGCAATACACTTTGTGTGATCTTAATAGTTCTCTTTCCTGGTGAAGCCCCTCACTGCTTTAGCATTGCAAAAAAATTATATGTACAAGAAAAGTCTTTGGATTGAATCCAGACTTAATCAGAATAGACACATTTAAGAGTTGGGTCTATTTCAGTTTTATACTCTAAGTGTCAGGTGAACATGGGTGAAAAACACTTTGTGATTTCTTTTTCTCTTAGTTGAGAATTGCTTGATTTGTATTGTTGCATCTCTTCTTTTTCTCAAACTTGCTACCATAAAAACTTGTTTAAAATGTTTGAATTATTAATATATTTATTAATCTATACCATATATTGCTAGTTATCAGTCAAATGTCTTTTCAAGACACATCTATATGAAATGTAAAAAGTATTCACATGTAATGCACAATGGTACATATGCACATGTTACAGAATTTGATTGATTTTGTCTGTATGTAATTGAAGATAAATCTAGAGAAGCCATTAATGGATGACAGGTACATGAAAATATTCTTAATACTAAGTAAACATTAGCAGAATATCAATTAATATGGCATTCAAGTTGAGAAATAAGATACCTGTCACCAAACATAAGGCTGTAGAGTTTAACAACCATGGATACTGTGATGTTAACAACTATGTTACATGCATAATAGTGAAAGTATTATCATTTTCTTATGAGCTACATGAAAATGTCCACTACATTTAATACAATGCTTACCTATTATGCTTCTAAGGTAAATATGTCTCATTTAATATCACATAATGTGTATGTGCATTTTATGAAATTATAGCCACCATACTAAATATTTAGCTACCATAATAAATATTTTCTCATAATGACACAGTTTGGTGCATGATTTTCAACATATTTTGTGAATTTATTTTTCAAAAAAATGTCAAAAGCCATACTTTTTCTTTTACCAAATCTTTGTGTGTCTTAAGCGTTTGACATATGCTCTTGCTACTATGCAGTTTGCTAAAAAGGTGCCTTGGGAAGCTTTGCAGAAGTGATTCATATAAACGTGTAAGCAGTAATCACAGTGTTTTGATATTTACAGAAAAAACAACACCTGTGTTGACGGTAGACTAGCAAAATTCAATATTGAATGCTGCTTTCAAATATGCACACTTTCATTCACAAAGATTGCCAAATTCTGGAACTGAAATTAGAATATACATAAGATTGCTAAGCATTCTTCAATGTGGTAGACTTCAGATGCTCTGGAACAGCTCTGCTATAATTCTTACCAGTCATTTGAAAAAGTTGAAGTTATCTAACTAGGTAGAGGTATATACTAAATTAATGTAAGTTCCTATGTGTCATAGGAGCCTCAGGAAATTCCATTTCTTTTCCATCTTGAAGCAAATACAAATAGTCCTCAGTTAATGATGGTAATTTGGACTGGAATTTCTCTTGCTAAGCAGTACAGTTATAAAGAGTGACGTTATATGACTGTGGAACTTAGTGATGGAAATTCCAGCACTTCTAGTTGCCACCATCAAGTGAATCACCATGGATCATTAAACAAGCACATTTCATTTGAGCCTTCCGACTGGCTTCCCCATTGACTAATTGTAGGAAGCTGGCAAAGAAAGTGACAAATGATGCTATGATGTAATTGGAAGCCAGGTGCCAAGTGTCCAAATCACAATTACATGATTGCAAAGACCATTGTACAAAGAACTAGTTGTAAATGTCACTCATTCACTGCTGTTGTATGTTCAAAAAGTCATTAAGTGGGTACTGGCTGTATAGCACAGTTGCACAGGTCTACCCATGTTCTGTATTCTGTAATTTTTAAATGAATCAGTAGGAATCAGTATTTAGGATTGTCATAGGCAATTGGACATAATCTTTTTTGTTTCATTGACTCACTTTGAAATATTGTACATGGCAGAGCAAAGAATCTGATATTTATTGAGAAGAAAATTCAAAGTTTGCCTAATTTTCACAGTGTGGTATTACTTTGACTAAATAGATTTTTTTATAGATCAAATTTACCTTGTTTTTTTTTAAAAAAAAATGCTATTTGCAACTAAATAAAAACATGATCTGTTTTTGGAAATAGGCTCTAAATGGAATAAATTCTATCCACTAGACATTAGTGGCATCATTATTGAATATTTAGGTCTTCCTTCTTCAGATTCATGTACTTTCTGACTTGAATTAAAATTTCTGTCATCTTTATGCAGTAAGTCAATGCTGAGTTGAGATGAAAAGAATTATCATAAAACATAGTTGAAGAAACATTCCTTAAATTCATAAAGTACAAAGAAAACATTTTCCCCATAATCAAATTATTAACCATTCTGAAAAAAATGACCTAGAACATTTCAGTTTCCAATTGTGTCTTGGCTTACATGTTGCATGCTACCAAAATTGCAATGTGGAGTATATTAGCAATAATAATAGCATTTAGGCTTATGTACTGTCCCATAATGCTTTATAAAACTGCTTGGGAAATTTACAGTGTAAAAGCATTTATTTGCATATTATCTCCAACCATCTGGGTCCTCATATTACCAACCTCAGTCCTCATATTACCTCCAACAATCTAAGTCCTCATATTATCAACGATGGAATGCTGAGTCAACCTTGAGCTGGTCAGGATCAAATTCCTGGCAGTGGGCAGAGTTAGTTTGCAATACTGCACTTTTATTACTGCGCTATCAGGGTTCCTTAGAGAAGTACTTATAGATTTTTGTGGATAGAATAGTCCATTCCCTAATAAATTATATATTATGAAGATAATATATTGTAAATATAAGATACAATTCAGGAGATCCTTTGTGATCTTTCCAATGTTTTTTCTGCATCAATGGAAGCTACTTGAAATATGAGGTATGGTATAAAAACTGTCCTTTCTATTCTCTGAAAGAAAGTAATTAGGGTTCAAGAATGTAACAACCACTGAATCAGGGAAGAAAATCCAGATTTTATTTACCGGAAGTACTTGGGCTTCTGTAGTCTAGATGTTATTATAGGAGGATCTATTAATTGTCTCCTCCCAAAAAATAGGGGACCCACTTATTTTTGGACCAGAACTATAGTAGATCCTCCAACCGACCATGTTACAGTCTTTCCTTTTTAAGTTCCTTTTCTATGGTGGTCTGGTTTTCTATGGTGATCTGGGAAAAGGAAAAATAAGAGGATTATCTATTTTAGTAGCCTCACAGTCTGGATTTTTTTAAAAAAATATAATTTAGGAGAGAAAAAAGATTCAGGACTGTTTGTCTTCTTGTCTATTCCTATTCTTATACCTAGATGGAGCTCAAGATTATGAAGAATTTTTCACTTTTTTCCATGTTATTTGCTAAATTACACCCATTATAAAGTTTACCCTCAGATTCCTATCCTTCCACAAGCCCCTGAAGATCTGGTTCTGCAATTGGCCTGGGGACCAATAGGAGAGAGTACAACACTGGAGATGGTTACCAGACTAATTAACTGATCCCACTTACCCTTGTGCTTCCTGTTACCCCCCTCTTTTTAATATTTTATTATTATTATTATATTGCTTCTTTTTATTGTTTTATTCATTTACTACTGTTATATTTATATTTTTAACCCCCTCCCACATTTTATTGTTGTAAGCTGCTCAGAGTAGATTCATGGCTGCCTTGGTAATGGGAGCACTGAAGTAGTTAAGACAAATGGAATACATTTTTTCTCCAGAACTACTAAAGCCATAATTTTATGAATAACAATTTGAAACAGTCCCTTCCATTGACAGGCTGTATTCATAAAGTTGTCCCCATCCATATGTGTGTGTGTGTGTGTGTGTGTGTGTGTGTGTGTGTATGTATATATATGTATATATATATATATGTATATATATGTAGTCGCCATATATGTCTAATTTAAAAAACCAAATCCAATGAACTATTCTGCAGGAGGAACTATTTTGTTTCACAGAAATCATAAATGAATGGTGCAAAACATCACCTTGATAGTATAAGATAGCAAGCTTCATAATGTCCAGATAATAATAAAAGCAGGATATGCAAACTGAAAAAACCATCACAAAATGATGTGGTACCTTATTAGAATATAGGAAAAATGATAAATGAAGATTCAAAGTGCTTTTTAAACTCCCCCTCCCCCATATGCTAATTTCCTGATGATTTGGGGGGAGGGGCTCACAGATAAGATACAGCCAATGAAAACACAATTTTTCAAGGAGATTCAGTTTCTAATTTAAAAAACCTTAATGAATAATTTGTTATTTAATTAATTAAATTAAAGAAAAAATACAAAATTACATAAAAAATGGGGGAAAAAACTATTAACATGTTATGGGCAGAAAAATAATTCCATCTAGTTTTAAACATGTAATTACATATTATCTATATAAAATAATATCAGTCTTCCTCTCCCTATCTCTCAATTCTTGGTCCATCTGCTGCATATTACTGTATTGTTCTTCCAACCATAACATGCCATTGAAAACAATGAAACATACTGTTGCGTAAACATGTATAGGTAAAATGTTCTGCTAATTACTTAACTAATTGGTTAGGTATGAATCACATGCTTTTCATACATGAGAAATGGATTTTAATTCTGTTTTCTAGCCAAAATCAAATGTTGCTTTCTCTAATATGGCATCTTCAGTGTCCATCATTATTCAGATAAAGTAGGTTTCTCATATTGGCAAAGGAAAATTTAATCAATAACAGAAAAAAATTAAAAATCCTGGGTGAGTTAAACAAGAATTCTGAAGAGAGATTCAAAACAAAAAGTCCTTATACAGAATCATAAGACAGTTTTATTTACTATTTTCAAGTTCTTAAATGAATTTGTAGATAGCATATCTGGGCTCTTCCAAATACCACAGGTCCAAATAAAAGCAAAATCCAGACTTTGTGTGTTAGATTGGTAAAGGAAGGGCACACTCAGGCTTAGGTAACAACAGCTCTTTATTGTAACAGAACAAGTATGTACAATCCAGCGAAGGTTGAGTCTTGAATCATCCAACTGGTAACGTAGTCATGCAGGTAGGTGGGCTTTTGGGTAGCTCTGCCAGACCTGCGCAGTTCAGTTGGAGGGTGTTCTTTGGACAGGTCGGATGGACATATTGGCTCTGCAGCTTCTCCAGATGGAAGCTCCTGGAATCTTTCATAGGCCGCGGCTGGAGCTTCTAGAGCCGGTTCTCTCGGACTTCGCTGTGGGCCTGCAACACAAGTAAATCAGTATCCCAGTGTCTTTGGGTTTGAGTTGGCTATGGAAGGAGTGACTTTGTGCTCTTTTGGGGTAGGGCTTTGGTTAACTCATGCAGGAGTTAACTCTGGAGTTAACTCTGGCTGCCTAAGAGTTGGAGAGGCAGCTATGGAGTTGATCAACATGCCTTCTCCAATTCCGACCGTCCTCGAGCTCTACGGGATAAGAGCGAGGCCCAGTAATGCCTATCATTGTGGCAGAAATCCACAGAGTTCTTCTGGCATAGTTGTGGGCGTAAACTGAATCCCCTACACTAAAATTACGTATTTTGCTTGTGGAGTCTGGAGATGATGCGGCAGAATAGTTTGGGTGTAGCCGGTCTAAGTGGGACCTTATTTGGCGACTCATGAAAAGTTCAGAGGGGCTTCTCCCTGTAGTAGCACTTGACGTGATGTATTGTATTAGAAGATAATGGTCAACCCATGTTTGCCAATCTCCCGGGTCCATCCTTGATAGGGCCTCTTTTGCAGATTTCACCATTTTCTCCACCTGACCATTGGAGGCCAGATAGAATGGCACGACCAAGGCATGTCTGATTCCCTGTGCTGCTAAGTAGGTCTCGAATTGCATGGCCATGAATTGGGGCCCATTGTCAGAGACCAGGACATTGGGCAGGCCGTGTGTGGAGAAAAGTGTCCGTAGTACCTTGATGATTGCTTCTGCCATAGTGGAGGTCATGAGGACTACCTGTAGCCATTTCGAGTGGGCGTCCACAACTACTAAGAATGTCTGTCCATGAACTGGGCCAGCAAAATCTATGTGCACCCTAGACCATGGTGCTTGAGGTTTCTCCCACTCCTTAGTGGGTTCCTCTGGGGGTGCTGGTCTGAACTCCTGGCAAGGTGTACAGGTAGCCACCCATTCTTTGATCTCCCTGTCCATGTTAGGCCACCACACGTAACTCCTAGCCAAAGACTTCATCCTGACAATTACAGGAAGCCCTACCTGTAAAGCCTCTAATACTGCAACTCGCAGTTTGGGTGGAACAATGACCCACCCACCCCCCACAGCAAAGACATTAATAGCCGACAATTCATCTCTTTTACAATAATACATTTTGAAATCAGACCCAACAGCCCTTTGGGCCACCCCCTCCACAAGTTCAAAACTTGTTTGATGGTGGAGTCTCTTGCAGAGTGGTGGGCAATGTCACTAAATGACACAGGACCAGCCTCTAAGCAGTCAATAAGAAGGACTGGTGTCTTGGGGGTAGGTCTGTAAGTAGTTCTGGCAGCGGGCCACAACTCAAAGCATCAGCATGCCCCAAAGTTGAGCCTGGACGATGGATGAGGCGATAGGTGTAGACCTCTAAGAAAATAGTCCATCTGATCATTTGCGGTGATAATGACACAGGAGTAGGTCAGTCCCCAGGCAGCAAGCTCAGTAGAGGTTTGTGGTCCATGATGAGGTCCAAATCACGGCTGTAGAGGTACTTATGGAACCTTTTTACCCTGGCCACTGCAGCCGAAGCCTCACAGTCCAGTTGGCTGTAGTTCCACTCGGCAGTGGACAAGGTGCTTGAGTAATAGGCTATGAGTGCCTCAGTTCCATTGGGCATGCAGTGGCTGAGGATGGCTCTGACACCAAACGGGGAAGCGTCGCAAATCAAAACCAGTGGCAGGGTCTGGCTGTACTGAACCAGGATCGTGTCTGCTGACAGTAGTCTCTTTACCATGGCAAATGCGGCAGCTTTGGCTCTGCCCTGGGACCACTTAGCGTCCTTAGCCAGGAGATGAAGTAAGGGCTCAGCAACAGTGGCTTTCTGTTTAAGAAAGATGCTGTAGAAATTAAGGAGCCAGAGGAACGCCTGCAGTTCAGTTTGATTGTGAGGTGTAGGGGTGTCCTGGATTGCTTTAATTTTTTTAGTGGTCAGGTGAATCCCAGAGCCGTCGATTAGGTACCCTAAGAATTCAACCCTAGGCACGTTAATTTGGCATGTTTCTTTTTTGAGACAGAAGCCTTTGTCTCTAATTCTGGTCAAAACTGTTCTTAAACTTTTGAAAAGTTGTGCCTCATTTGCAGCCTATACCAAGATGTCATCGAAATAGGGGATGACTCCTGGAATCCTCTGCAAAAGATGTTCCATGATGCTTTGGAACAATCCAGGGATGATACTAACTCCAAATTGCAGGCAGTGACATTTGAATGCATCCCTGTGCGTTACAATGGTTTGGGCCTCCACCATAGCACCATCTACAGGCAATTGTTGGTATGCCTGTGCCATGTCCAATTTAGCGAATACTTTGCCGGGGCCTAAGGAATGTAATAAAGCAGTCGAACCTCCGCATATACGATTCCCAGTGCTGGGTGACTGGGTTGTATGGGTCGGTGGGGCATGCATGGCCATTTTGTGTTCTGAGGGCATTTTGAGTTTGCCACTCAAAAATGGCTGCTCGAAGCTGCGCTGAGATCCAGGCTGGATTTACTTGCTGGATTACTACTCTCTTTTTGCTTCACCTGGTTGCCTTCCAATCCCATCCTTGTCGCCAGTGGGTAAAGGAAAGGCATACACAGACTTAAGCAACAACAGCTCTTTATTGTAACAGAACAAGTATGTACAATACAGCGATGGTTCAGTCTAACAGCAGCCCTTTTATAGAGATTGAGCAGAGGACCTTGGTGGAAACCACTATAACCGTATCTAATACTGTGAACTCCAGATCTTACTCACTAGTGGTCAATATTGTTTTCCTGCTAGAGTCAATCCACAATTTTTACAACTGTCTGACAGCAGAAATTCGACAGGTATTGTTTCTGAAATCATCAAAGCATGAAAACTTTGCTACCTGTTGCTGTCAAATAGGAAACCTTTGATGATCAGTGACGTGCAGTTAGGGGAGGCAGGGGAGGCAGAGCCTCACCACTGTCATCATGAAAAGAAAAAAAATGTAAAAGGAAAAATGCTGAGGTAGTTGCTGCCAGAGTAACAGTGTCTGACTCTGCTTAGTGCTTAACTGTTTAAAAAAGCCTCTTAAAAAGTGTCCTCTACAGGAGGAGGCGGGAGAACCACGTGCCTCATTTAGTCTGACTTTATGATCACTCGAGCAGAGTTAAGCAAGGGTTAAAAGCTGAAAAATTCCTTATGTAGATGAGGCACGTGGTTCTCTTGCCTCCTCTTGTAGAGGGCGGTTTTTTTAGAGGCTTTTTTAAACAGTTAAGCAAATACATCCATTGGGGACTCTGGCAGCAGCTAGCCCAGCCTGACCTCAGCAGCTCCTGTCTTTTTCCTTTTACATTTTTACATTTTCATGATAGCAGGCAAGAGCAGAATTGAAATCCTCTGTGAAAAAGCTGGAAAAGTTATGTGGGTCGGAGGGAGGGGGAGGAATTCAAAATTAATGTAATTTGTAAGTAATTGTAAGTAATTTGTGTGTGTGTGTGTGTGTGTGTGTGTGTGTGCGCGCCTGTGTTTGTTTCTTCACTCAAACAAACTCTCAATTTGAGCGAGAGTTTGTTTGAGAGGTAAGAGAGGGAAGGGGAGAGAGGCAGGGAGGGCAGCCCGCCAACTTTCTTTCTCTGTGTCCACGGCAGCCCGCCAGTAGAGGTGGGTCTTTTGCCCACCAGCTCACTTTCTTTTGCCCACCTCTATGTCCATGGCGGACATAGAGGCAGGCAAAATAAAACGAAACTGGCGGACTGGCGCTTGCTTTCGCCCACCTGTCAGAACTCAGACGGGCGAAAGAAAGAAAGCTCTTTAGGCAGTGGGATGTCGGGGGAGAAGACTGTCTCACCAGCCATAAACCTCACTGCGCGTCACTGCTGATGATGATACAAAAATAAAAGGATCCTAAGTCAATCATACTGAGAGACATCTTTTCCCAAATAAAAAGGCAAGAAAGATAGCAGAAATATTGAAAAGTGGAAATAATGCAACAGCTTTCAATAAGTTCCACTAACTGTTCTTTGTATTGTTTCTCTGCTAACACCTGCTATTTCCCATCGGTGTTTGCCAGAACAAGATGTTAACAGGATAAAACAGAGCAAGATTACGGGGAGTCAGGGGAAATTAATGTGTTATTTGCTACACAGCTGAAGTGCAACACACACTGTATGGAGGACAGCTTTAATTAAAACTTATTTTGGAAATAATGACAGCTGAAGTACATGTGGAAGGAGAGAAAAAGACAATTTGTAGTTCCCCTGTTTTAATTTCGTTGTATTTAAGTACAATGACAATAAAGATTATACGTAAAGGAGTCTCAGAGGGGCCAAAAGACATTCTTATATGACTAATTCCTCTAAGGAATGGGAGAAGGGGAAATCTACTCTTGGTATGAGGGATTGTGGGTTTTTTTTTTAATTCGTAAGGAATGAACACTTCATCTAAAGAGAAGAACCCCAGACCCAATTTTCTGAGTGAAAATTTTTAGCAGTTAGAGCCATCCAGAATGTCCACTACAGTTTTATAATTTTATCAGTGTTATACAATTTAAGCCACTCAGATCACAGTCTTCTAGGTATAGTATTCATTATCATTACCTAAGGAAATAAAAATAAAACAGCCAAGACTGTGATGTTCTCAAACAATCTATTATACTGTATGTTCAATTCTGGAGTGCTGTGCCTGGTTATGCTAACCAGAGTTTGGGAAAAAATAGACATACAAAAAGTACAGGGAAAAAAAACATCATTTAGAGAGGACTGTAAAAGCACTGCAAAGCGGTATATAAGTCAAAGTACTATTGTGATGCCTACAGGGGAAAATGAGATTCTCACTTGGAAAAAGAAGATGAAACTAATCAAAGCGTTTAAAACAATACATAGAATGGAGAAAATACAGAAAAAAGGGAAAAAACAGAATAACAGAGTTGGAAGAGACCGTGGAGGTCTTCTAGTCCAACCCCCTTCTTAGGCAGGAAACTCTACAGCACTTCAGTCAAATGATTATCCAACATCTTAAACATTTCCAGTGTTGGGTCATTCACAACTTCTTGGAGGCAAGTTGTCCTACTGATTAATTGTTCTAACTGTCAGGAAATTCCTCCTTAGTTCTAGACTGTTTCTCTCCTTGATTAATTTCCATCCATTGCTTCTTGTCCAGCCCTCGGGTGCTTTGGACAATAGCTTTGACTTCTTCTTTGTAGCAGCCCCTAAGATATTGGAACACTGCTATCATGTCACCTCTAGTTCTTCTTTTCATTAAACTAGACCAGGGGTGTCACTCAATTTCATTGAGGGTTGCATCAGGGTTGTGTTTGATTGCAGGGGGCGAGGTGGGCATGGCCAGCTTGACATCACTTGTGTCAGGGGTGCCTGTGATCTGAGTGGTCTGCCAGAGAAAACAGGCTCCCAAGCTCAGTTTTTGGCTGGGACAGCCTCCTGCAACTCTCTGCCAGCAAAAACAGATCTCGGGAGGGCTGCATTTTTACTGGCAGAGGCACTGCAAGCCGGCCCTTTTCTATTTCCAGAGTGGTCCCACAGGCCAAATCTAAGTACCCTGTGGGCCGGATCTGGGTCCCTGGCCTTGAGTTTGATACCCCTGAACTAGGCATACCCAGTTCCTACAGCCGTTCTTCATATGTTTTAGCCTCCAGTCTCATCTTTCTTGCTTTTCTCTGCACTCTTTCTAGAGTCTCCACATCTTTTTTACATAGTGGCGACCAAAACTGAATGCAGTATTCCAAGTGTGGCCTTACCAAGGCATTATAAAGTGGTGCTAACACTTCACGTGATCTTGATTCTATCCCTCTGTTTATGCAGCCTAGAACTGTGTTGGTTTTTTGGCAGCTGCTGCAGACTGCTGGCTCATATTTAAATGGTTGTCCACTAGGATTCCAAGATCCCTTTCACAATTAGTACTATTAAGCAAGGTACCCCATGTTCTGTACCTGTGCATTTTGTTTTTCTTGCCTATATGTAGAACCTTGCTTTTTTCATTGAATTTTATTTTGTTAGATAGTGCCCAATGTTCAAGTCTGTCACGATCCTTCTAGAAAGATATCTTTCTAGATTTCATTGTGATAAGTTATCATCGTAGCTACTAATTTTAAAATATTTGATAAAGCCATAGGGACATTGCTCAGGAGAAATTAGTTCTGAATATTTAACAAATTTGTCATTTGCGGCAGCATGTTTCAAAAAACACCAGCTTCAGAGAAACAATGCCTGGGCAAAGCCTTCTTCACTTCAAGGTCTTCCTGCTTGTGACCACTATTAGAACATCCATTTGGATTCTGAACTGGGATGATTCTTGACTTAATTTATGAATACTTTTCTCATTTCTTTTTCCAAGGAACAGTGCAAGGAGCCCACAGTCTATTTCTAGATAATCAAAAAGTCCAGTAGGCTTCTGAAGGATGTTTCTAAAGTAGGCCACCTGTACCACATAAGCCAATATCTTGTAGGTCATTATCACCCCTTTTCATGGTTTTTATCTGTCTTCTTGATAGTGGTGGGGATGGGGAATTTGACAGAACAAACTTTCAGTTCTTCCCTTTATTTTTTGTTGGGATGGCAAGAAATCCTGTATGCCTGTATGCCTGTTGGCAGCAAGGAAAAGTACTATATATGTAGTATTGTTGTCAGTATGGTGAAGTCTTTCTGCTGTTTGCTTCAGATATAGATGAAGTCATGAATCTTTGATGCTTATAGAGGAATTTAGTGGTGTTTGGTTTTTAGAATTTTGTTACATTTGTGTTACATCCTACAATTGGATAGGATTGGCACATTTTCTGCTTGGTATTTGCATGTGGTATTTTGGGAAAATTATTTGGAATTGTCTCAAACTGATACACAGCAGAGCAACTGGTTCTCTGCTGTTATGGACTGTGTTAGTAATCTTGGGGAAAAGAGGAAAGCGATGCCAGATCCCATTTCTGATGCCTAAGTGGAGTTCGAAAGAAAAAAATATTGGTTGCAAAGTCTGCATAGGCATCAGGAGGGCATCCGACCAGTAAACTCAGCTCCAACCAGTCACCCCAACTCTACCTTGAATTAAGGGATTATAACATTGTAAAAGGGAAGGTTGTAGGAAACAATCAGACATGAGGGGCAAGAACCCACAATCACTTAATGGACAAAGAAAGAAACTTAGGAAGGACTGATGTAATGAATCAAGCAATTATATGTGACAGTTAGAACCTTGTGGCTTCAGATCTGTTAATGTCACCATATAATGAACTAGAATTAGTTTCATAAAGTTTTGTTTCCTGTCTGGTTTACTTGAGAGGAGACTGCTATCTCTTCTGATACTCCTTTTGGAGCACTTGAAAGTGCAAGAGATGGTGCAAGCCATGCGTCCATCCTGGTTCTCCTTGACCTCTCAGCGGCTTTCGATACCATCGACCATGGTATCCTTCTGCGACGACTGCGGGAGGTGGGGGTGGGCGGCACTGTTCTGCAGTGGTTCTCCTCCTACCTCTCGGACAGGTTGCAGTCGGCGTTGGTGGGGGGGCAGAGATCGTCCCCGAGGCCCCTAACTTATGGGGTGCCGCAGGGTTCGGTCTTATCCCCCCTACTATTCAACATATACATGAAACCGCTGGGCGAGATCATTCGGAGGCACGGGATAAAATACCATCAATACGCGGATGATACGCAGTTGTATCTGTCCGCCCCGTGCCAACTCAATGAAGCGATGGACGTGATGAACCGGGGCCTTGAGGCTGTTAAAGACTGGATGAGAGCTAACAAACTGGTACTCAACCCGGAAAAGACCGAGTGGCTGTTGTGTTTTCCTCCCAACAATTTGGCTAATGTCCCATCAATCAGGCTGGGGGGGCAAAATTTATACCCCTCAGACAGGGTCCACAACTTGGGAGTCCTCCTGGACCCACAGCTGAGTTTCGACCATCACTTGTCAGCTGTGACCAGGGGGGCATTTGCCCAGGTTCGCCTGGTGCGCCAGTTGCGGCCCTACCTGAACCAGGAGGCCCTCACAACAGTCACTCGAGCCCTTGTGATCTCTAGGCTGGAATACTGCAATGTGCTCTACATGGGGCTGCCCTTGAAGAGCATCCGGCGACTTCAGCTAGTCCAGAATGCGGCCGCGCGAGTGATCATGGGCGCACCACGGTTTGCCCACATAACACTGATCCTCCGTGAGCTGCGCTGGCTACCTGTTGATCTCCGGGTGCACTTCAAGGTCCTACTTACCATCCACAAAGCGCTCCATGGTAGTGGATCTGGCTATTTGAGAGACCGCCTTCTGCCAATTACCTCCCTGCGTCCCATCAGATCGCACAGGGTAGGCCTCCTCCGAATTCCATCTGCCAGTCAGTGCTGACTGGCGACTACGCGGAGGAGAGCCTTCTCAGTTGCAGCTCCGACACTATGGAACAATCTCCCCGTGGAGATCCGCACCCTCACCACCGTCCAGGCCTTCCGCACGGCCCTCAAGATCTGGCTATCCCGTCAGGCCTGGGGATAGGACTTTACTCTCTCCCCGCCCGAATGCTGAGTGAATGTTGTGCTTTTATTGTTAATTATTTTTTTATTCACATTTTCTTTTATGTCTTGTCTTGCACTCCCCTCCCTCATTATTGTAAGCCGCCCTGAGTCCCCTCAGGGAAAAGGGCGGCCTATAAGTGTTCAGTAAAACTCTAAAAAAAACTCTAAAGAAATCATTTAGTAATTCCAAAGGTTGAGGGGTTGTTTGAGAATTGCCCCTTGCTTTCATTGCCTCTTGCTTTCATTGTTTGTAAAAGGAACATTTACAAATAAATTTTAAAATGAGTTTGGTTACAGTAGATTCCCCTATGGACATAGAGAAAGTGTGTTCTCCAGCTCCACCTCTTATGCATGGGCAAAGAGATTACATACAATCCTACACACTCCCTGGGCATTCCATATCCCTGTCTTTAAAGTAGTTATAAAAATCTTTTGACAGGAGATGATTGGTTATCCAAATAGTTGAATCTTTCATCAGGTCTCAGATGACAACATAGCTCTCTATTCTTTTCTTACAGACCAACTGTTGGCCCATCTATCCCAATATTATATTTTCTAATTGGCAATATGGCTCAAAATTTTAAGGAAGACATAGATATATCCTTTGTGCCAGGGATAAAAACTGGGACTTTTCCAGGCAAAATAATGTCTGTGCCAATGAACTACCATCTTATCTTCTAAGTTATTTATTAAAATACAAAAATAAAGCTAGTTCTTTATTTCTACTTCTAACTTTCTTATTTTACACTTAATTCAAGTAATTCAGGTAAATGAAACGTAAACACCTTTATATACCAAAGGAAGAATCAATAAAATTATCCAAGTCATATTAGATGAGCAACCAAATAAAGTAAACTAAACCCATCAAGATGAAAAGTTCTATAAACAATTGAGTTATAAACATCTTGAATAAAAATCAAATAAATTATGTTTAGAGGCAAAGTTATTTGGCTAAGCAGCAGAGAATGAAAAGATGTTGAATAATTTCTGAATTCTCTTTTTTGTGTGTAAGAGTAAGCAATTCTAGAATTACATAAATTGTACCTGGTTGCTAAGCAATTTTCTTTAAGAGCTGCTAATGTGTAACACCTGCTTAAAATCCTATAAATAAATTTCCATTTGCCACTTTTAGTGAAATTTCTGTGTATGTCATTCATAGACTTTTGGAAGCACTATAATTTTTCTCTTTCTTTTTTCTAGTCACTCTTGAAAATTTTAAACCTAAGAGAACAAATGAACAAAACTCATTAACAGAATCCACACATGATGTATGCGTTTTTGTAGTTTAAACCAGTTAATAAGAGTTTTGTTTATTTGTAGCATAGGAAATCACAATAGCTATGTAAATGGTATAAACTGTTATAAATGTATTAGATGTCCTGAATGTGGAAAATGTGTAGTGTGTACAGCAGAAATTTTGGTTCATAACCAATTCCTATTAATTGTGGTTGTCTCCTGAGATTACTTGTAATATCAAGTTTATTTAGTGCATAACGACTGTGGAAAATCAGTGAAAAAATATTAACAAGTACCTTCACAAGTCATCCTTCCTGGGAGATTTAACTTTAGTGGTGAGGAAAAAAGCCAATGATGTATAATTAGACATGATTATTAGTATTTTTTAAATAAATACTCATAAGTGTTTTGACCCCACCATAAAAAAAACTTTTTTTTCAGGAAAGTAATCTGCATAGTTGTAGATAGTACTTTGCTGGAAGCAGAAGAAGCTGGATCCTCTATAGTAGGAAGCAATGTCCAGTTTCTAGAGTAAGGTGGCAAGAAAGTAGTATTTCTATACATTTGTAGGATATAATATTTGGAAAAACATAATGAAAAACAAGCTATGTTGAGTTTGTTAAATGCAGCAGTCTTTCACAGTGTGAATTGGGCTTTCTTGTCCATATCTTCATTTTGAAAGACAGTAATTTTAGAGAGAACGTCATATGATAGATAAGATTGATTTATACAAATCAAATATAAATAATTGTTAAAAAATCTAACAAAATCCTGTAAGATACAAAAAAGAACAAGAAAATAATTCCATTATCTCTGCCCTTCTTTACTTTGTTTTTCAAATATTTAATAAAGATATAAAATGAGAGAATTGTAGATGAAAAATTAAAAAGAAACTTGTAAATTAAGGGTTTTGGCAGATAACATGCTGTTGATTTTGGAAGATATTTTAAAGAACTTGAAATAAAAATGGCTAAATTAAAAGAATTTGATGAAGTAGCAGATTTCAAGATTAATAAGCAAAAGATGAAGATATTAACCAAAAAGGTAAAAGTAGAGCATCAAACAGATCTGATGAATAAAACAGGTTTTAAGATTGAAAAGATGAAATGTGTATCACTGTGACAAATATGAATTGTATGTTATTCCAAAATAACTATGTTAAAATATGGAATTAAATTAAATATATATGTTAATATGAGAGAAATTACAGCTGCCATTGCTGGTGAGAATTTATGTGATTAAAATAAATGTGTTGCGTAGAATGGTATTTTTGTTTCAGAAATACCTGTTTTGACAAGTGATGCACAATTTAAATAGTGGCAGAAGGATATATATGAATTTGTTTGAGAGAGGAAAAAAGATGAGTTAAATATCAGGTGTTATAAGGAACAAACACCAGCAAAACTGACACCAACCAGAGCATAGAACAATTCAAAGAAGTAATGCAATTTTGGAAGGTATAGAGAGACCTGGCCAATAGAATTGCCAAGAGTTGGAATGGACAACATCACCATCATCATGCAAAGAGAAGGATTGGATTTAACTTATTTGGAATTGTATTTTGCAACTTGCTGCTTGGTTTGGATGAAAGAATGGGGGCTGCTGAGAAATAGATAGCTTTTGGAGTTACAGGTATCACCACAGATTTGGTTGTTATAGATAATTTGGACATGATAAAGGGGTGTTCACTTCTGTTCCTAGCTGAAAGATCCAGCATTATCCAAAGACACTTCCCTGGTCATATGGCCAGCCTGATTATACATTGAGATACACAGAACACTGTTACTTTCCCATCAAAATGGTACCTATTCATCTCTTTGCATTTGCATGCTTTTGAATTGCTAGGTTGTCAAGAGTTGGGAAAAATGTGAGCTCACTCCATCTGTATCTTCTAGTTGAATGGAGATATAGCTTGAACTGTCTTGAACTGCCAACTTTCCAGTCAACAAGTCCAGCAACTTACCTGCAAACCATTGTATTCCTCTTCAAAATTATAAGTCAATGTCAAAAAATTGAATTTTAATTAGGTGCAGGGTTTTCAGGGTTTCAATTCCTGAAAAAAGGTAGAACAAGAGTTCCAGATGCATTAGGATAAAACTGGCTATATATACTCATTTTAATAGTTCTCTATCTGGAATACGATGCAGAAAATGCTTTGGTCAATTCATTAGATATTTTACACTGGAAATAAGATGAATAAAATGTAAATCAGCAAGTTTTCTTTGGTCTTTTGGTGACTTTCAGGATCACTGGTCATGTGAATTTCTGATTGTTTGGCAGAGATGGCTCTTGGAAATCATTCTCCCAAGTGTCAGGTGTGAGATAACTTCAAAAGGCATCACAAAGATGGAATGTCGGCGCCGTTAGTCCTGGCGGGAAACTCCCACGCATGCGTAGTCCGAACAGCCGGTGAACTCCAGAACCTTCCTCCAGCACAATGAGTAACCCCTCCCAAATACCATGCCCTCCCTCCCCGTTTCATGGCAGCCAAAGCAACAGCAAAACAGAGGCTGACAGAAAGACTATTATCTACACTCCTATGCTGCTTAACTTTGCTTAATCCTCAATTCTGATAAACAGATGGATGAGGAAGAAAAAAACTTAAATTAAATTCAGAGAAGATAAATGATTGTAAAGTCCTAGAGATTCGGATGGCTCCCAACCCTGTCAGCCTTTCATAAGGCATTGCTTCTTCAAGTTAAATGAATTCTGGGAATGGTCTTATTGTTTAGTTTTGGGTGCCAGTGATTGTAAGTCATGGAAGAATAGTGTGTGAGTATCTTTAATCATAGTATATCCTGGAGTCCTTATTTGATATGGATAATATTAAATTAAATAAATACATATATAATGTAAATAATATTAGATTAAGCTTGTTCTGTACAGGGTTGTACTACTCCTAACAGAGCAGTTTTATAGCTTGACAGTATCCTTATCTCCAGCCATCACAGAATTATTAAAGGAGCATATATGTACCACTGTCAATTGCAATTTCTCTTGAATATTTGATGCACTTTATGTGAAGATTTTTCTAAAAACTGTCTAGAAATTGTAATGTACCCAAGATTCCAGGGACCAGTGCAATGTCTGAGATAGTGTGATATATGTTTTATGCTTTACTCCTAATGTACAATCAACCCTAAATCAAAACTTCTAGAGATTTGCTGTGTTCCACTCAGTCTAAAGGCATAAGAGATAGAAAAGAGGGGTGGGGGTGGGATATAACACCAGTCTGCTAGTTTGGATCTGATTCTTTATTCATATTATAGCAAAGAAACTTCATTTATCTGTAGCAATGCCAAAAGACACAGCGAGTGACAGATGTAGCAGTTTGTAACAGTTTGGATAAGAAGTTTAGGACAAGCTTATTTCTCCATTATGAAATGACCTTTGGGATTGGCAAAGAATCAGCCTCTGATTTTCATGAGGAATATTAATTCTGAGTAGGGTCTTGAAAATATCTCAGCTCAGAATCAGACTGTTGATTGAGTTATAATAATTCTCATTGGGGAGTCGTGGTTAATTCCTTTCTCAGCACAAACAAAAAATGTGGTTGTTTTTTTCATGTGCTGGATAGCAAATTTCACCTGTGCGATCCAGAGATTGATGAAGAGGGAGAAAAGGGTGGTATCTGGGTATAGAAAAAAAATAATATAAAAGTTATATAAGTGCTCCAACATCATTGTGGTTCTTGCTTAATTATAAAATCTATTAGGTGATTTTGAATCAGCCCATACTTTCTCATATAGCGGTCTTGAAATCTGACTCCCCCCCCATTAACCTAAGAAATAAAACAAGAAAGTTTATTGGCCAAAATGTAATGCAGTACAAGTATGAAAAATACATTCAGTTGAAAATCTGTTTCTCAACACAAAGTGTTAGGAAGGATAGGAAGTATTTGAACATATGTGTTTCAAAATAATAAGTCATATGCAAACTTAAAGATTAATATATTCAAATTGGAAATTAGTTAGACTATTGATTTGAATAAATGTATGGTAATAATGGCAAAGAGTGGGACTAAATCTGCCAAATATATGAGAGGTTTTTACATACTATTTATATAATATGTAATATCATATACTATTTATATATATTATATAGCATACACACATACTGTAAAGTATGCGGTGTATACTATGTATAGTACTACCTAATAGTATAAATATTATACATAATACATAAAAATGTTATTTACTGAATAGACAGGAGTGTCAGGCCTGCAGCCGATCCCTTTTAGGATCTTTGGCCTGCCACACTCTTTCTTATTTTATTATGCTGTTTCATTACTGAGGAATTAGGAAGGAGAATAGTAAAGAGTAGTAGAGACCATTCATAATCCAGATGGATGCCAGTGATGTAGTACTGCCACAGTACTACTGCAAAAGAATAAAGAAGGGCACCTCTTGCCATGCGCTTACATCTCCAAGAAACTCACCACTACTGAAAGGAGGTGGGCCATTTGGGAGAAAGAAGCATTGGTGATCAGGTGGTGCATGCTCACGTGGAGACATCTCCTGGAAAGGGGGGGATATGCCATTCGAGGTCTGAACTGATCATAAAAACCTCAAAGCTCTCAAAGCCCATCAAAAATTATCCCCCAAACAAGTTCGCTGGGCACAATACTTCCAAAGGTTCCAATTTGAACTTAAACACATCCTGCAGGGAAGAATTTGTTGGCGGATGCTTTGTCAAGAAAACTGCAGAACAATAGTAAGAAGGAAGAAGTTTTTCACCCCATCATTTCTTCCTCCCACCAAAAGGTGGCCCAGGTCACCACCCGAAGCTAGGATAAGCTGACAACAGCTCTGAAAGCAGCACTCCCGGCAGACCTGTGGTTCAACAATAACAAGGACATTCTAACGATGAACGATGCTTAGCATATTAGCCTGGAAGGGGTCCAAACTGTATGTCCCTGCGGGGTTGAGGCTGCAAGTTCTACAACAAAGTCATGATGCAAAACTAGTAGGCCACTTTGGATTCCTAAAAATGCTCCACCTCACCAGGTGTCAATTTTGGTAGCCAAAGATGAAATTAGAGGGAGAAGATTACGTAAAAAGCTGTACTACTTATGCAATGATGAAAACACAGCCAGGAAAGCTCCCTGGACTATTACAACAAGTGGCCAGCCCTAGCCGACCATGGGAAGAGATCACAATGGACTTCATCGTCGAGGTTCCAGACAGCAGCGGGAATAGAGTAATCAGGACAGCTATTGATCTGTTTTCCAAGCAGGCACATTTCATCGCTTGCTCAGGGTTGCTGTCCACAAAGAAATGAGTGAAAATTTAATACCTGCACAGGGTGCCCAAGAGTATCATTTCAGACCACGGAGTTCAGATCACCATCAAGTTCTGGAGAGAGTTCCTGAGGTCCATTGGGTGCACATCCCAGTACGAACGGCACAGCGGAGAGGGCCAATGCGATGGTGGAACAATACATCCGGTGTTACATGGACTACCAGCAAGACAACAGGTCGGACTTGCTACCCTTCTCCGAGTGGCATACAAGAATGTGGTCCACAGCAGCACTGGATTAACTCTGTTCCAGATTACCAGTGGCATAGAATTTTTTCCCATGCCTGAGCTGCCTAGAGAACCTACCTCCTCCATGTCTCTGAATGAATGGATGGACATGCTAAAGAAAGAATGGGAAAATATGAAGAAAGCTCTAGCAGGTGAGCAGAAGCCTAGAAGAAGCAAGGTGATAAACATTGCTCACTCCAACCCCCCTTTCGTGTGCAGGACAAAGTTTGTATTTGTATTTATGTATTTGTATCTACCAAATACATAAGATTAAGAATGCCTAGCAAGAAATTGGGCCCAAATTCTGGAGACAAATATGGGGGGGGGGAGAAACCCCTAATACCCCTGGGTGTGTGTGTTCTGTTAAAATACAGCCGGTTGTGTCATATTGCATACTGGCTTCTACTGTACAATGCAATGGAGTTGCCATGGTAACGGTTTAACAGTACTCCACAAGGGAGCTCCTTCTGGTAAGGGGGAAAATCCAACATTAGAAATTATGTTTGGTCTGGACATTTTGCCCCTATAAATGAATACCTGGGCAACTCCGGATTATCGGCAAGTATTAAATAAATAAGTATATAGATAAAAACATAACTAAAAAGAAAAATAAATGCAAAGGGTAAAAAGAATAAAAATTGAGAACGTATGTATTGAGTTATATATGCTTTGAAAATCACTATGCTATAATATAGTTCATTAATGCTGCTATATCCTCTTTGAACTTCTCGTGAAATTCTAAAGAAAGATGTACCTGTTTTAAGGAGATGCAGATTTCATATTTCTGCAGATTTAAAAGCATTTTGTACCAAATAATTGTTTTATAGCATGCATGGCCCTAACATACACATTGTAAGCTGTAGCAAATGGAAAATTAATTTTATACCATAAAGGCTTCTAAGGGTAGTCACTGAGTTGAGATCCCAAATAATTTTCAATGAGCTTTAAAATACCTTTAATAGAAATGTAGACCTGTAGTTTAAAATGTATAAATTTTAAATAATACTGATGAAATTCCCTTACCATTAAATGAAATAGATATACACCATTTTTCAAAAGTTGTTAATGGTCTTATTTATAAGACCCAGATATTTTACAAAGAAATGATTGAACTCATTCGAAACCAAGCTGGTACTTGTCACTATTTCTTTTACAAAATATATTCAACAGTAACAAGGTTTCCATCAATAATTAAATCACTAATTCTACAAAATCGTCTATCTTTCCTTTCCTTATATTGAACAAATTTATCCTCATGGTTAGAAAAAAGAATTTAAAAAATGACAAAAGATAGGAAAGGTCAGGAGGCAACATAAACTTTTCCATATGTCTCAAATAAGTTTCAAATATGGATTTGAGATAACAGATATTTGCAAAATTTGATGGAATAAAAATGAAATATATAGATATAGTTAGAAAAGCTTACAAGAAAACAACTAGTTTTATGTATTGCATCTTTCAGCTCACAAGTTTAAGATTAGTTCATTGACTTTTGAAGAAACTAACACAGGAATTGTATGTCCTTGTTTTTCATCTCAAACATTTCTCTACATCAGGAAAAATGCAATTGTTCTCTTGAGATAATACAAAGCTAGGGATTTTTTTGCAGCTAACAAAGAATGTATAGTTTTGGGACAAATACTGAAGTTATAGATCTTAGGAAGAGCACAATTTGACCTGTGACCTACAATAAACACAGACTTGAACATCAAACTTTCATACATCCCTGAACTTTGGAAATAGCCTTTATTTGAAAATACTATCCCTACCTGCCAGGGGATGTTTCATTTTTGTAGGTTTCAAATGTATATAAACAGTTAGAGTATATATTCTCCCTTGGATTTTTAAAAGTAAAATATTTATTTTAATGTAAATACTATAGATTGATCTTTTTTTCCAATATACCACTGATAATATATGAATAACTGCCCAGAATTGTATAATGATAAAACTACTATATTTGAGCTGCAAAAATCCACTTTTGCAGAATATACTAGAAATATAATATTGGAGTACCTCACAGGTGGTAGTCTGCCGGTTTGGACCCGTTCACCTGAACCGGTAGTGGAAATTGCAGGTGGCCCCACCCACCTGCCCTGGCTCTATTGCATCCCATTTAGGCACCTTTTATAGCTAACACACATAAGATTGAGCGCATGCACGCACACTCACATTTGTGAACCAGTAGGGAAGGTAGGTGAATATCACCCCTGGAGAACATTACATACATATCCAGCATGTTTTTTTGGACAAGCAATGTTTTGCAGAGCAGAAAAGCCAAAGAAGTAAGAAAAAAGTAAGAAAAAAGAAATACAGCTAAACCTAATTTACAGCAACACCATTTATACCTCTGCGTATCTCTTTATGCAACCATATGTAAACTACCTTGGTTGCCACTACATTTATATATAGTTTCAAATCCTGTCTTTGTTCTTGAAATTTCTCATCTCTCATTTTCGGGAGATCATCAATTTTTTCAATGATCAATTATAACTTTCTCAAACTTCTTCTTCCTCTCTATTCATCCATTCCTCCTTCACATATTTTTTTTATGATTCAGTTCTCATCTCTTTATGAACAAATAATCTCTACATATTTCCTCTGTACACTCTCTTTTATATTAAATCCATATTCATTCAGCATTCATTCATTCATTCTTGGCTGTATCTCATCCTCTTCCTCCACTTCTTAAGCATTCAACTTATAAAATTCTCCTGATATCCAGTCTCTCATCTTCAGACATTTTGCTACATGTCCATTGCTCAGTAAGCCAGACCCTATCTTGTATCTGAATTGCTATGTGTTAAAATTCCTCTATCCATTTCCCCAACTTTAGTAAACATTTTGGCAAGACACACAAATGTTTTGCAATAATCCTTTTATGTAAAACTTTCAATAGTTTATTCTTTTTTTTAAAATCAAACATACTATCCTAATCTTTGATTCATTATTTTTAGAATATAATTCTCAGTACTTCAAATGATCTATATAACATTTGTTGCAAATCGTTTAATTTTCAGGCTGCAATATAGTAATATCTGCATACAAAATACATAATCATTCATATTTTATAACCATTATACTTTTAATATCAACATGGACATTCCTTATACATTTATCTATATTCTCTAAGTATATTAAATAATCAAGGGGACATAGTAGATTTGTCTCTTTGTTCACTTTTGAGATATTTGATAAGTACGTCATTTATTGTCATATATATTTACTGTCATTGTAATTCTTAATCATATTTAGTAGCCTGCCTTAAATTTCATTTTCATGCAAAACATTCTATAACATAACCCTATTCAGTTAATCATATGCTGTTAACCACAGCTTCCACCAGCTCTTTGAAAGAACTGTAATTTCAAGAGAACCTTCAACTCACCCAGCACTCCTGATTGAAGTCCATCTTACTCCTGGTTGTATAGTACAACTCAACCCAACCAAACAGGATTAAAGATGGACATTCACATCCACTTAGTTTGGTCAATTTCTCTCTATCTAGACTCACACACACCCTCCAGACATTGGACAGAATTTCAAGAGCTTTACTTTGCTGGCCTGAATTTGAGAGGTGTAATTTGCTTATAATATACAATATATTTCTCTCATTTTCACAATATTCTTCTCATTCATAGCCTCTTTTAGTTCAGCAATCCAACAAACATCCTTCTTTTATACTTTCTATTAGTGGAAATTGTATACATTTCTGTGGCATTTTGTATTTTTTTTTCATTCTGCTTCAAGTAGCTTCTACTGCCATTTCCAGGTTTATTTTTGTGTTCACTCTATTTTTTCTTCCTCATTCATTTCTTCCAAAGAATTAACATATTCATCTGTCACTATTATTCTTCATTACAGTACCTGAGAATGGCCTAATAATTCTTCTAATTTCTTTTGTTCTTTTCCTACCATTCATTTTTCTCATAAAACATATTCAATGTAAATTCTCCCAAAGTCTTTAGCTGGTTTTTCCTTATCATAAATTCATGCAGTTTATGCAGTGTTGGTAACATGCAGTTAATATTGACCTAAACATCCCTGTCAATTGTGTGCGTGCATGTGTGCGTGCACTTGTATGTATATATAGAGAGAGAGCTTTTGGGAGTGTGCATTAGAATTTCATTTTAACATGTGCCATTGTGTACCCAAAAAAGTGACAATAAAGGTTATCTTATTTTAAATTGTGGCTTCTTTATTGCTAATGGCTGCTACAGGGCTATATGATCTTCATTTTCAATGTTCCCAATCTGTCTCACAATTCCTCCCACCTTCCATCCCTCACCCAACAGCAGTCATTTACTTGCCTGATGGAAAGGGAAGGAAGGGAATGGAAGGATGGAATCTCCATGCATCCTTCTCAGTCCATATCCTCCATATCCTCTCACAAACCACTCACAAAGTATCCCAACACGTGATAACCTCACCCAAGCATAGTCAATGGCAGATAATCAGAAGTCCTCCTGCTTCTACAGTTTTTTGCCCATCCATGGTCATTTTGTTTCTGTTTAGTAATGAAATATGCCAAGATAGCAGCCTTGTTGAAATGCTCTCTGATAGTTTTTCTGGTTTTTAAAATTATTCTCTGTGATTCACTATGGATTTCATACTAGGAGACCAACTACTAAGCCTCAACCAATGTTTCTTTGATTGACAGCTTTCTGTGACTTCATCCCCCTGTCTTTACACATGCAGAAGAGATTTAAACACAGGAAGAAGCAACTTCCTCTGAACAATGGATAAACAAAAACAAATGGAGGAGACACCAGAGGCAAAGAATGAGTAATCTAGACTAAGGAATAGACTAAGAAAAAGTGGCATAAAACCCTTTCTTCCTTCACTCTTTCTGACTAATTCACATTCACTTGCCAATAAGATAGATGAAATACTTTTTTACATAGATGCAATTCTGATTTTTACAACTTAGCAGCTCTCTGCTTCACTGAAAGCTAGCTAAATGAGTCAATTGATGAAGCAGCCTGAATATCCCAGAATTTCAGGTACAAAGAGCAGACAGACTTGCAGAAACATCTGGTAAAAAGAAAGGAGGATGCCTATGTTTATGTAGTAACAGTGGTTGGTCCCAATATAATTATACTAAATAAATTCTGTGATGTAGACTTAGAGACATTAGTTATCAATTGCAAACCATTCTTTTCTCCACAAAAGTTGTCCCCATTTCTCCTAATTGCTGTGTATATTTCTCCACAAACCTGTGTAAACAATGCATTATGAACCCTAGCTGACCAGATTAGGTGGGCTGAAGTTAAATACCCGGATTCACTTCCCATTGTTTTAGGAGATTTTTACAAAGCCAATTTAAGGAAAGAGTTACCAAAATATTTTCAGCATGTCAATTGTTTCATGAGAGGCAATAATTCTTTAGACCATTGCTACCCAACGTTAAAATATGCTTACTAATCTTTACCACGAGCAGCTGTGGCACAATCTAATCATTGCATGATCCATCTTGTGCCTGCTTACATACAAAGACTTAAAATCATGAAACCAACAATTAAATAAGTGTGGATTTGGACTGAGGAGGCAAAGCTAAAGCTACAGGCTTGCCTTGACTGCACTGATTGAAATGTTTTGGAAGATACCTCTGCAGATTTGGTTGAAGTCACAGATACAGTAACATCATATGTCACTTTTTGTAAAGACCTATGTATGCCAACCAGAATCCTGTGAATATACAGTAATAATAAACCTTGGTTCACAGCTAAACTTAAGCGGCTACATCATACCAAAGAGGAAACCTACAGAAAAGGCAATAGAATGCTGTTCAATCAGGCCAGAAATGTATTAACAAGGCAGCAAAAAGAAGTTACTCTGAAAAGCTAAGGAATCAGTTCTTAACAAATGAACTAGCAAACGTGAAAAACTCTTTAAAACATCACTGGTTTTGGCAAACCTCCTTCCCATGCTGAAGAAAATCAACAACTGGCAGATGACCTGAATGTATTTTACTGCAGGTTTGGAAGGAAACTACACCCACCCACCTCCACAATCCTCTTCTTAGGCACACCAACAACAGCTAAGCCTCCTACAACCTACCCATCCCATTGGGCCCACCACCTCTGGTGATTACAGAGAATGAGGTGCTATTGCACAGACAAAAGCAAGGAAAGCACCAGGCCCAGACAAGATAACTCCTTCTTGCTTAAAAGCTTGTGCTGACCAACTGGCTCCATCTTCATCTGCATCTTTAATAAATCACTAGAGATGTGCTATGTTCTTTCTTGCTTCAAATGCTCTAGTATCATCCCAGTGGCGAAGAAATCCTCCATCAAGGAACTGAATGACTTCAGACCAGTTGCTCTAACATCTGTAGCAATGAAGACTTTTGAAAGACTAGCACTGGCCCACCTGAAAATCATCATGGATCCGCTGTTAGATTCTTTGCAATTTGCCTGCTGAGCAAATAGATCAACAGAAGATCTTGTTAATATAACTCTGCACTACATCCTACAACACCTTGAATCTCCAAAGATCTATGCAAGGGTCCTCTTGTAGATTTCAGCTCAGCATTCAATACCATAATTTCACATACTCTTTGAACTAAACTAAATCAGTTAGCTGTACCTGACCTCATTTATAAATGGATCAAATGCTTCCTAACAGACAGGAAGCAGCTGGTGAAGCTAGGCAAAATCACATCAGATACCTATACAATTATTACAGGATCCTCCCAGGCCATGTGCTTGCTCACTTCTCTTCTCTCTATACACCAATGACTGTATCTCAAAAGATCCCACTGTTAAAGTACTGAAGTTTGCAGAGGATACAACAGTGATTGGTCTCATTTGACAAAATGATGAATCTGCATTTAGATGGGAGGTTGAACAACTAGCCTTGTGGTGCAACCAGAACAATCTTGAACTAAATACACTCAAATCTGTAGAAATGGTGGTAGATTTAAGAGAAACCCCCCTATACTACCACCTCTTACAATACTAGACAACACAGCATCAACAATAGCAATAGCAATAGCAGTTAGACTTATATACCGCTTCATAGGGCTTTCAGCCCTCTCTAAGCGGTTTACAGAGTCAGCATATTGCCCCGAACAACAATCCAGGTCCTCATTTTATCCACTTCAGAAGGATGGAAGGCTGAGTCAACCCTGAGCCGGTGAGATTTGAACAGCCGAACTGCAGAACTGCAGTCAGCTGAAGTAGCCTGCAGTGCTGTATTTAACCACTGCGCCACCTCGGCTCTAACAGTAGAGACCTTCAAGTTCCTAGGTTATATCATATCTCAAGACTTAAAATGGATATCAAAAATGTCATCAAAAAAGAACAACCAAGAATGTTTTTTATGTGCCAACTCAGAAAGCTCAAACTCCCCAAAGAGCTGCTGATTCAGTTCTACAGAGGAATTATTGAGTCTCTCATCTATACCTCTATAACCGTCTTCTATTGAGGACTTGTATACATCACCAGTCATAAAGAGGACTGTGAAAATATCTACAGACCTCTCACATCCTGGAAATAAATTGTTTCAACTTCTACCCTCAGAATGATGCTATAGGGCACTGCACACCTGAACAACAAGACACAAGGACAGTTTTTTTCCAAATGCCATCACACTGCTAAACAACTAACTCCCACAACATATCAATTTATTTACTAAGACTATTACTATTGTTCTTCTCATCCTTCCTAGTACCTATCTCTTCCCACTTATGACTATAACCATGTTGCTTGTATCCTTACAATTTATATTGTTTTATTTGTTTCCTAGTATGATTTGATTGCTTATTAGTAACCTATGACTATCACTCAGTGTTGTATCTTATGATTCTTGATGAATGTATTTTTTTATGTACACAAAGAGCATATGCATCAAAGACAAATTCCTTGTGTGTCCAATCATACTTGGCCAATAAAGTATTCTATTCTATTCTATTCTATTCTATTCTATTCTATTCTATTCTATTCTATTCTATTCTATATATCTGAAACAGTAACCCAACGGGCTATAGGTTGTCTACTATTGTCTGATATTTATCTTCTACTTCTCTGAATACATTCACTAACTCCATTTCATGTTATCATCTACATTCATATTTTTGCAACTTTCCCTCTTATTTTGGTTTCAAAATATACAACCAATGTATTTATTTTCTTCTTAAATTCATTTGTTAATCCATGCTCCAGCCTATTTACTTCTTTTTCATTCCAAGCCACATTTTCTTTGTGTTATCACCTTATGGTCTGTTGTTGTCAATCCCCTCCACCCATAATGACTTTGGTCAATCAAGGTATTCACAATTTTTTATTTATTCTTTTAGTAATAAAGAGAAGATGCAGAATAGATTAGCAGCCTGTCATGTGATGTCCCTGATAATGGGAGTGAACATGGTTTGAAACTAACATTGACATTGAAATTACCTGGCAAATCTTTGTAGTTCTTTCTGTTGTTCTTGCTGCTGCTACTCTTACCTTTTGCTTCCTGCTGCTAGCAGATATTCTTGGGAACCTCTGACAGACAACAAAATCCATCAATTTGTCTAAGTGAATATAACTGGTTTTGTGAAGATGACCTACTAGCATCTGTTTGGACATATATACACAGATGTTGATGCATGAATGCCCACATATTGCTGTCAGCTATGATCTTTAACAACAAAAGAGATTATATGAAGTCTCAGTTATCCAGACCATGGTTGTCCCAAAAGGATGAGAAGCGAAATGTCTTCAAAGACCCCAGAAAGTCCATTTGCTTCTGAAAAAACTACCTTTAGGAAAAGGGATTGTACCAAAGGTTTTTCAATGAGAGCAACGTTTTGAATAACTATTTCCAATTTGGAATGTACACATACGTTGTCTCTTCAACCTTTTGCATCTCATAAAAAGAAGAAGAAAACCAGGAACATTTTTCTTCTCAGCAATAGCTAGACATTTATTCATTATCCCTTTGTTTAAAATACCAACTATACTGTATCCTTCCCCCACCCTCTTGACAACCTTTATGAAATATATTAATCAGTTTGTTTATAATATGACTCACTTTTGCGTCTGTTTAAATGTTTTTTCTCCATCATTGCTAGAAATTAAGCCCTGCAGATGCTGTATTCTTGTGCTGAATTTTTTTTTAAAAAAAGGAGGTTCTTCCACTAGAACCTTGACTGAAGCCCCCGTGTTCCTTGTTAGGATAGACTGTCTCATCTATGCTCAGTTTTGTGGAATGAGGGTTTTTGGGAGGGAAGGTGTTAATGAATTTCAATTTGCCTTGGAAAGATTTTGTGGCACACAATAATGGTAAACCCTAATTAGAGACTGAAGATCTGGGAAAGTCAAAGTCTGTGTGATCCTAAGGGATATCATAAAACACTAGCAATGATCCTATCCAGTGGTGGGATTCAGTCAGTTTGCATCACTTCGGGAGAACTGGTTGTTAACTTTCTCAGCAGTTTGATGAACTGGTTGTTGGAAGAAATCATTAGGGCAGAGAACCGGTTGTCAAATTATTTGAATCCCACTACTGAGCCTCTCTCTTCAAAAATTGAAATCACACCCTTTATTGGGCTATGTCTGCCCTTTGTAATAGATTTCTCTCGGTATTTAGATGCCCCCAGTCTGGTGCCTTGGCAGAATGATTGAGAATACTTTGCTATGTAATTCTGTAATTCTAATTATGTTGTATGCTATGTATCTCATTGATTTCTTTTTTAAAAGTTTAGTTCTATGTTAGCTATCCAAGTCACAAATGAAATCTGGGAGACCATACAGAGGAACTAACTAAATACATACCTACATATACACATATATTTCCTTTAGAAGCAAACAACTTGAACCTATAGCTCTGCAATGTTCAAGAAAGGCAATCCATTCTAATTGGTCAATAGCTGCAAAAATCAGGACACCCTACTAATATTTTCTAGATTCCTCTTTGCTGCCATCCTGTGTTCATTTTGGAGATCTACAGTCAATGATTGCTGTGTCTGCCCCTTTTACTGAAAAGTCAGGAAGAAAGCAATCTGGAGTAATCATTAGGGAACCTATGAGACAATGGCCAATTCAATGGCCAAGTAATGGAGCAGGAGAAAATGGCAGCAATGATAGCACTTGCCTCATTCACTGTCTACTTCCTTCCATGCTATACCTCTCCTGTGATTCCTGCTGGGCCTCTGTGGCTGGTTACCAACCTTATCATCAAAAATCAGAATGTCCATTAGATATGATAAAAATAGATACAAAAAAAAAGCTTACTTGCTGTCTATAGATCTTGATCCTCTCTGAGCTTGGTTGTTTTCTTGCAGATATTTCATTGTTCAATTAGATAACATCATCAGTCCTAGAATGGAGAAGAATTTCCTCTCTGTTTATATACAATGGCTTTCCCTGTCAGTTGGAGCATTCTTGGTGGTTCTTTGATTATGCTATTGTTTATTGAGTTGGTAGTCCCTTGATTGGAGTATTGTTTTGTATTGCTGAGTGCTAATCTAGGTATTGATTGCAGATCAGGATTGTGCTCTTTTAGTTTTTTAATTGTGTTTTTTTTAGTGATGTATAGATGTTTATTTCTATGTGCCTGTTGATGGCTCATTTGTCTGAGTGCCAGGCCTCCATAATTCCAAGATGAAACTATGGTGAAGTTTATGTGTTGTACAACTAAGGAATTTTCATCATAACTTTTGACTGCTAGTTAGTGTTGATGAGATTCTCTGCTAGTCTTCTGCCTGTTTGTTCTACATAATGGCTGTTACAGTATTTACCCTGCATATTGTAGATGACTCCTATTTTTCTTCTGCACAACTGGGTCTTTTGGTTTACTTAAGACATTTTGGAGAGCTTTAGTTGGTTTGTGTGATACAGGGAATGCCATGTGGTTGTAATAGTCCGTTGATTGTTTTTGAGATGTTTTTGATGTATTACAATGTTATCCTTTTCACAGCTTGTGTTGATTGTGCTATAGTGGCTTGAGAGGTCAGGCATTTTTGATAAAGATGTGTGGGTATCTATTTTCAGAAGATGCTGTGTAGATGATTTGTTTCTTTTCCCCCCCAGAAGTTTAAGTTATTGCAGTGTGCGCAGTTTATTTCAATTAGAGTATTAGGGTTCAGAAAATCTAAGGTCACCAGCATAGAAAAGGATAATATTGGAATAGTGAAATGTCCTTTTTTTTTTTGCTTACAAGCTGCCCATATAATGTTTGGCTTCATGGCTTTGATGCATAGATCATCTAGAGGAGGAAAAACAATAGGAGCTAATATGAAAATAAGGTGTTTGGTATTGTACATATCTTTTAGAAGTTAGCTCCATGAGGTCAATATAAGTCATTGATATATTGGAAAACATTTATAGAAATGTAATCTGAAACTTATAAATCATTTGATTCCAATTAAATTGGTGAAGAAAAAAATAGTTTGTGACTTTACATCCTGAAACAAGTAAAAAAAAGTTGCTTGTTCCATTTCTGTTTGGGTTATTGTTTCCTTACGTACAGAGCTTTGTGGACAACCATCCTGCAAGATGTCATTTCTAGTTATGATAGAATACTGAAAGATCAAAAACCAACATTTTTGATCTTTCGGTGCTATAGAAGAATGCTTTTTTGAGCATTTATTTTGTCCATACATCCTGATCTTTCAACCCTTTCTTAGTAGAAAAGTCTTGGGTTCTCCACGCCCCTCCTGATACAAACAGCTCTTGAGGCATTTACTTTAGCAACATACAGTCAACACTGACTCCAAGCTATAGAATGCTTGCTTAGACTTTGCAAAACAGGAAACAATTTAGGGATTTGTTTTATTTTGTTTTGACTGTAAGGTCAGAGGTCCTTTATTTAAAAAAAAGTCCTAGCCAAGCAAGCAAACATAGCTGAGTGGAAAGAAATCTTACGGCCTCTGTTGACGAAGTCTTTTTTTTTTTTTTTAGCTTTTTATTTTTTACGAAACCCACATGATTCAAGAATCTTTCAGATATTTAGATATTCTGGAATATATACCAAATCTACTAAATATAAGTGCTGTGAAGCCACTTCTGTGGAGCAGACTAGTAAACAAACCCAATTTTGTTTTAGTAACAAAATTACTATGCTCCTAGTACAAGTCCAAACTTTCATACCATGGCTATGGATTGTTCATGATGGATTAGTACTGTGCAAATTACCCCATGAAACATTTTACTCATTGACAAAATATTCTTTGACCTCGGCTTAAGGCTGGAAAGCAGCTGCCACTATTGAAAGATTTGCTTCAAAGTGGTATCACTGATTAGTTTTAGTTGGTCTTTTCAAGTATACAGGACAGTGATGGCTAACCTTTGTGTCCTCGTGTGCCAAAATTGTGTACCCATAGTGCAATGCGCATGCCTCCCTGCAGCCTCCTGGCACCAAAAACAGGGTGCAGAGGAAGC